>NC_067133.1:22635433-22935433 GCF_021347895.1 Acanthochromis polyacanthus | reverse complement strand
GAGTCTGTGTGTTTGGCTTGTAGTCTCACGATAGTTGCGTTACTTACATCACAAGCAGTTTCAGCATGTGCAGTAGGAGTAATGCAATCAACAACGGCGGCGATCACAGTGAAAAACGGTGGCAGATAGTATGGTCTCAGACTAACTGCTAACAGTTCAATGTCCCTGCTACAGATCTGTTCTTTGACGTAACATGTGCAGGGTTACAACATCTGTTAGTCACAAGCAGAGCAAGCTCTCCACCTCTCCTCTTATCACACACCGTGGCATCCTGGTCAGCTCGTTTAGTCTGGAAACCACTGATTCTGGTATTATTCTCAGTAATACAGTTTTTCAGCCATGATTCTGTGTAAAATATAAGACTGCTTTGCCAGTAGACTCTCTGGCTCCTGATGTGTGTCTTAAAGGGGACATATTATGCAAACCTCACTTTGTGAAAGTGTTCTTGTTGCAGTAGCCTCATTATGAGGTTCAAATTTGAAAACTGTCTGTTTCCTCCCTGCCTTGCTACACCACATTTTGTGAAAATGCCTGCTCAAACGTTTGATTTTAATTTGGGTCCGCTTATGACGAAATAAGCGGATTTAACTCCTCCCCCTGACTGCACCCCCACCCCACCCCACCCCACCCCCATCCCCCCGCACTGTCCTACCAGCGTGCATTGTCCTGGGTGATGGGAGGGGGTTCTGGAGTGGCGGTTCCCTCACAGCGGCACTCTTCTCTCGTTTCCGGAGCTCGGCTTCTCGGTGCGGACGCCGAGCAGTCTCATGCGAAGTGACCAGGCTCATGGCACCGGTAGCAGCTGTCTGGAGAGCGGCGGCGACGTAGGCGGCTCGGTCTCTCGCCCCTCTTCTTCATGCCGGGATGTGAGCACGCGTTCCACTCTCTTGGTTTCTCGTAGTGCCTCGCTGAGTGTTTGCTGTCTACACAGCAGCAGCAGCAGCTGGCTCCCCACTCTCGGCTGGTGGTGGCCGGTGGCCGGCAGCTAGCCAGGGGGCTAGCTGCCGGCGGCTGGGGAGATGCTCCGGCTGCTGGAGCATCTCTCCTGCTAGCAGCTGCTGCCTGTGGCGGCCCACCGTTTCATCAAGGGGCGGCGGGTTCTTGGTGTGGTGGAGCTGTCGGGGATTACGGGAGCGAACTCTCCTCTGGCCGGCTCTTTTCCTCTTGGGTTTGCTCCCAAGAGGCGGCTCAGTCCCTCGGTGACACCTTGTTAGAGCTCCCTCAGTTCTTCCTCCATCTGCAGTCGGGCGAGCGCCATCCCACTTCTGACACCAATGTAGCACTGAGCGCGTCCTCTCCCAGAGAGGGGAGGGGGAGTGGGCGCGGACAGATGCGTTCATTTGCATACCTGGAAGCAGGCCCAGAAACAGCCTGTTCTGAGGAGGGCGGGTGAGAGTGAATTTTTCGACCGCTGAAACTACGAACAAAGGATGATTTCGGGGTGAACAAACTTAAATACTATGTTTTTGGGCTTCTGAGACCTACACACGTGGACAAAATTGTTGGTACCCCTCAGTTAAAGAAGGAAAAACCCACAATTCTCACTGAAATCACTTGAAACTCACAAAAGTAACAATAAATAAAAATTTATTGAAAATTAAATAATCAAAAACAGCCATCACTTTTGAATTGTTGATTAACATAATTATTTAAAAAAACAAACTAATGAAATAGGGCTGGACAAAAATGATGGTACCCATAACTTAATATTTTGTTGCACAACCTTTTGAGGCAATCACTGCAATTAAACGATTTCTGTATTTGTCAATGAGCGTTCTGCAGCTGTCAACAGGTATTTTGGCCCACTCCTCATGAGCAAACAGCTCCAGTTGTCTCAGGTTTGATGGGTGTCTTCTCCAAATGGCATGTTTCAGCTCCTTCCACATATGTTCAATGGGATTCAGATCTGGGCTCATAGAAGGCCACTTTAGAATAGTCCAACGCTTTTCTCTCAGCCATTCTTGGGTGTTTTTGGCTGTGTGTTTTGGATCGTTGTCCTGTTGGAAGACCCATGACCTGCGACTGAGACCAAGCTTTCTGACACCAGGCAGCACATTTCTCTCCAGAATGCCTTGATAGTCTTCAGATTTCATCGTACCTTGCACACTTTCAAGACACCCTGTGCCAGATGCAGCAAAGCAGCCCCAAAACATTACTGAGCCTCCTCCATGTTTCACCGTAGGGACAGTGTTCTTTTCTTCGTATGCTTGGTTTTTGAGTCTATGAACATAGAGTTGATGTGCCTTACCAAAAAGCTCCAGTTTGGTCTCATCTGTCCAAAGGACATTCTCCCAGAAGCTTTGTGGCTTGTCAACATGCATTTTTGCAAATTCCAGTCTCGCTTTTTTATGAGTTTTTTTTAGCAGTGGTGTCCTCCTTGGTCGTCTCCCATGAAGTCCACTTTGGCTCAAACAATGACGAATGGTGCGATCTGACACTGATGTACCTTGGCCTTGGAGTTCACCTTTAATTTCTTTGGAGGTTGCTCTGGGCTCTTCGGATACAATTCGAACGATCCGTCTCTTCAATTTGTCATCAATTTTCCTCTTGCGGCCACGTCCAGGGAGGTTGGCTACTGTCCCGTGGGTCTTGAACTTCTGAATAATATGAGCCACTGTTGTCACAGGAACTTCAAGCTGTTTAGAGATGGTCTTATAGCCTTTACCTTTAAGATGTTTGTCTATCATTTTTTTTCAGATGTCCTGGGACAATTCTCTCCTTCGCTTTCTGTTGTCCATGTTCAGTGTGGTACACACCTTTTCACCAAACAGCAGGGTGACTACTTGTCTCCCTTTAAATAGGCAGACTGACTGATTATGAGTTTGGAAACACCTGTGATGTCAATTAAATGACACACCTGAGTTAATCATGTCACTCTGGTCAAATAGTTTTCAATCTTTTATAGAGGTACCATCATTTTTGTCCAGGCCTGTTTCATTAGTTTGTTTTTTAAAATAATTATGTTAATCAACAATTCAAAAGTAATGGCTGTTTTTGATTATTTAATTTTCAATAAATTTTAATTTATTGTTACTTTTGTGAGTTTCAAGTGATTTCAGTGAGAATTGTGGGTTTTTCCTTCTTTAACTGAGGGGTACCAACAATTTTGTCCACGTGTGTATATGACGTGACTGAAAAATAGCATAATATGGGACCTTTAAGCTCCTCCATCTTATTACACATGGAGCGAACATTTCCCATAATAATAGATGGAAGAGCCTGTCTATAAGCCTCTCTCCAAACTGTCTTCCAGTTCGTCCAGTTCCTTTTAAGTCCAGCTTGCTTTCCTTTACGTCTCTTTTGTAGTAATTTCACCAGAATATCACGTCTCATTCTAGCAGTTTTGAGGAGCTCAGCAAGATCAAGAAGGTCCTGTCAGGAGTAAACAATAGCCGACTGGCTCCGTTACTCCTCAGTTGCTACCACTGAGCAACGGTCTTATCCACTCCATTTCTCGCTACTCACTTCTCCAAGATAGTCAAAAAGTAAAATAAAAACACGCAAATCGTCAACGATTTCAAAAACTTTTGGGTTCCAGAAAAAAAATCACACTAAATTGATAAAAACATAGGACTAAAGAGCTGCGGTAACAGGCTGCTGCATCACTAGTGCCTCTTGTTTTCTTTCAAAATATTCCTAATCATTTGTTTCAGTAACATGAAACTCCCTTTCATGTTAAAGTATACTCAGTATACTTCTGTCCTGTGAGGATGTTTCAGACAGAAGCTGCTTCTCTGGATATGTTGTTGCTGACCCTGGGGATGCTTTGTATTGCACCCTTCCCAGCAAAGAAAATTATACAGAGTGCAGGTGGGTCAGTCTTGAATTCATAGAATTCCAGAAATATGTTGCTGCCATTTCCCAGATTAAGTCATAGTTCATTTATTTGTTTTTGAGACCAGTACCGAGTTTATTAAATAGTTTTGGCCTAATTTAAAGAATTAGGCCAAAACTATTTAAAGTCTTTTGTTTTTGTTTTTTTAACTTTTTTGGCTTTATTGATAGGTGCAGTGGAGACAAACAGGAAAGGAGGGCTGCTGCATCAGGGAAGCCCCTGTGCATGGGTCGCCCACTTAACCTGCTGAGCTATCCGGGCTCCATTTAATAAACTATTTTATAACCTATTTTTTCAGATCTAGGAATCTTTTTATTTTTACCTTCAAAAAAAATTTACTTAGGAAGCCAATATAAGTGTTTAATGTCTCTAGGAATATAACTCTCACAACCAGAACATTTGGTGAGGTAATGAAATGAAAATGACAGTGATCTCAGGGGACAGCAAATTATTATACAATGCAAACAAAATATTAATATATCTTTTACAGAGTTAACAGTCCAAAATTCGACCTTAGGACAAAGGAAATACAGCGAAAAATGCACATAAAAGGACACGATATAACATAACCAGTGATTGATCAATCATTTATTTTCGTGTTCCTTCTGTGTCAGGTACAGTTATGCACAAAAGTTTACACACGTACTTTTTCGTGGCAGTCTTGAGTTTCCAATTATTCCTACAACCCTCACTTTTCTATGATGGAATGATTGCAACACACGCGTCTTTGTGACAAACAATTATTTTGCATTATGTTTTTTTCATGAATTTACTATAGGTCTTCTAGAAATACTGCAAAACCTGAAAAATCTGATGGGCAGTTATCTCTGGTTGCTCTTTGGTTTTCTATAATCCCATGTTACTTCGTTGGTGCACTGCAATCAGACCAGTTTCATTAAGTTGCACCTAGCTTCGGACAATGTCGGGAGACTGTTGCATTTAATTAACGCTGCAACAGATATTGAAGTTCCAGTCGTGGTGGTATCTCTGGATGCTATGAAAACCTTGAGTGGTCATTCTTATGGTCAGACTTGGAAGTAATAGGATTTGAGGAAGGCTTTGTACAGTTAGAAAAGGTATTCAAACCCCTCAACAATGGTGCTTACAGGTAATGTGAGTTCTTCATTGTTTCCATTGTGTAGATTATCTCAACAAGGCTGTCCCCTGTGTTCAAGTCTTTTTGCACTTTTACTTGAACCTCTAGCACAGATGACTCGGCAATCAAATGGTATCAAACTCATCACAGTAAACGAAACCCAACATCATCTGGTTTCATATGCTGATGATGTATTAGTATTTCTTGAAGACCCAATACAGGCTGATCCCCCTCTACTGTCACTACTAGATGAGTGTGGTGCATTGTCAGGATTCAAGATCAACTGGTCAAAATCAGTCCTTTTGCCACTTAATGCAACAGGTAGGTCTGCTCTTTTAAAGACCAATATTCCTATTATGGAACACTTTAGGTGCTTAGGTATTGAAATGTATCCCTCTTTGAACTGCATTGTGAAATACAATTACACTGAGACACTGAATAATGACGAAAAACAAAAATATTGTTTATATGGAATTATCCACAGCCTGCATTAATGGGGCAAGAGAGGAGAATGTGAATATGTGGTTCTCAGAATCAGAATCAGAATCAGAATCAGAAAGCCTTTATTGCCAAGTGAGTTCACACAAGGAATTTGACTTGGTGTATCAGCCCGATCTCACGGGGATTCGTGAAACTGTCACGTAAGTTTTAGTTTCGGTTTCGTGTGCACCAACACGATTTCGTCATGTTTTTCGTGCCGCTCACCACGAAATGCGCACCAATGTATTTTAAACGGCGGACTTTTCGTGCCACTCAGAACGTATTTCAAAAGAATGTGTATATTATATTTTTAATGTAAAACCGTGGCGAATCCAACGCTATATTTTGCATGACATCGTCCCTAAACATAACCCTAACCATAACCCTAACCATAACCTAACCATAAGCCGGTGGTACACTTACCAATTTGCATAGGAATTTCAAGAATGTCCGGCGTCCGGCGGCCGCAAATGCGATCACACAAGCAGTATACGCCGATGGACAGCTTAGATCGTCATGAATCCGCCGGTATAAACCACTTTCAGATGTGATTACCACAGCGAAAAACATTTCGTGGTGAGCGGCACGAAAAACATGACGAAATCGTGTTGGTGCGCACGAAACCGAAACTAAAACTTACGTGACAGTTTCACGAATCCCCGTGAGACCGGGTTGGGTGTATAGAGTGCAGTGCCTAGCAACAACAACAGACAGTAATAGAATAAATAAACAAATCTAAATCTGTCAATTCAAAATTAAAAAATGCTACAAGTGTACGTATTAGAAGTACTATGTCAAAACAAATGTAAAACCAGGGTAATAGATTTGAAAAGTTTTAAACTACAGCAGCAACAACACTGAATGATTGGCTGTGATCTGACCAATTCCAATCTACGAGGCTTTGTTTTCATATGTACAGTACATGTAAATATATTTCAAATATGTAAATGTATGTATATACTAGGCATGTAACGAAATGGTCAACTCATGAAACGATAGGAAATACGAAACAGGGCTCACGATATGAAATACTCATGATATCAAATAAAGATTAAAGAAAATCCCCAACAGTAGGAAGTAATGCAAAAATCTCATTTTCTACCTTATGCAGACATACAAAAAATAATGCTGCATCAATACAAAATAAATGCACTTTGAAAAAAACCCAAAACTGTAGTTTTTTCCCCCCCTTATTTAGACTACAGTGCAAATACAAATATAAAATCTCAATTTAAAAAAGCGCTTTGTTGTTGTAATAATCAAGATAACTACATTCTTGAATGAAAAGGAAAACAGATAGTCCTAGGAGCTGTAGTTTAGACCTATAAATGTCTGAACAGTGAACTAGTTGTACTCGCTGCAGTATACGGCGAACTGTAGCGGCATATTTTGCACACGGTTTTTGTTTTATCCGCAATCTTCTCACTGTTCTCTCGTCGTTTACATAGGAAGCCAAAATAGGTTCACCCAACCGATTTATTTCACGAAGGAGCGTCAGCTAATTCCTCAACCTCTTCTTCCTCCGTTTTGAAGCGAGTTTTTTGCTACGGTAGGCGAGGAGGGTCAAAAATCATCAGTCTCAGTGGTGCGCGGCGCCCCTTCGCGTTTTTTATTTCGTGCTTTTATTTCATGCATCTCCGAATTTTATTTCGCCATTTTTTATTTCGTTACACCCCTAGTATATACCGATTATTTACTTGTAACTTCACTCACTCAACAGACTGGTGCTTGGTCCAGCCCACAGGGATTGCAGTTTTTTTTTTGTTTGTTTTGTTTTGTTTTGTGTTTTGTTGTTGTTTATGTTTTGTTATTTGTTTCTTATGCTCACATAGTGTTGATGGTACAATTTGTCATGTTGTTCTGTTCAATAAGAAGTTGATCACAAAAAATAACTAACTTGAACAAGTCTGGAACATCACTTGAAAGAACAGCAACAGGTTACAAAATCATCTGTGCAAACAATCATTTTTACATATAAAGTGCATAGAACAGTTGATGCAAGGGTTTTGAAAATAAGGAGCTATCAGAGTTATTGAAAAGTAAAAACTGCCATGATATAAATGTAAACTTTTGTTAACAATAGCATGTACATTGTGTCATTTGTGACTATATGTTGCAAGAAAATGGCATAGAAACTTATAAACTGAATGACAGTTAATGGCATTGTAGTAACAATGATTGTGTTAACAGTGCACAACTCATCAAATGACCATAGGCAAATTTACAGCCCATCAGGATGTGATTGGCCTCCTATAATTGATCTGCACCTGAGTGAAGGATGGGTCATCTCCCCAAAGCAATTTCAAACTGAATCCTTTTTAGTCTCAAATAAGCTTTGGAACAGGTGTCATCCACATTTAATTTTTGCACCAACTTGAGGTACTCCTTCAGCTGCTTTCTTGCCAAGTCTATCTTATGCACCCAGACTCTTTTTTTGAAGCATGCAGTTATCAATATTTTTATGTGAAAATATGCTTACATTTTGTTAAATTGCTGGCAAAATGTGTCAGTTATTATATGTTGTCACTCCAGATTGCTCTTATCGTCTGTAAGTCTCCATATGACACCATTGAGCATTGGTACGGGATTGGTAAGGCAGTTTTTTCTTGCCACTGTCACCTTAGGGCTTGCGCTGGAGGTTCAGACATATGGGTTCTGTAAAATGTCTTGAAGCAATCTGAATCGTAATTAGCACTGTTGGAATAAAATTATATTTAATTTAATTGGTACTTCATACATAAATGAGCTGACACTGTGTATATAAAGTAAAATGAAATTAAGTCCTTAAATTCGAATGCAAAATAAAAAAAATGAAGCAGAGTATAACTATTTATTGCAGGTAGTTTTCTTTTCCTATGCAGGATAAACAAAAGAGCATGGGGAATTTATATATTTTATCATGGCTACATTTCCTAAATTGTGGCATAAGATAAGATAAGCTTTTCTTGCTACTTTACCAGGAAAAATACGTAACAGCAGCTAGATACAAATGAGGCATGGCAGATGCAGGACAAGAAATACAGAATAACAGTAAGGATAAAAATACATAATAAAGACTATGTACACCTTTCACATGTATAGACAAGGTATGATGAATTTCCATATGGATATGTACAGGTATGACATAATGAACATGCATATAGATATGTACAGGTATGGCATTATTAATAATGTTCCTAGAAGGACACACAGTATGTAGAATTGTACTTACAGTTATACAGAAGTGGTAGTAGTGCTACATTTCTATTACTGCACTCAAAAAGTTATCAAGAGACAAGACTAGTGTTACCATGTTATTGCACATGAAGAGCTGTAAGAGAGTAATGTTACTTTGTTGTTGATATGGAAGAGCTATAAAGAGTTTCGTGAGGTTTTCACACTTGAAAAGCTACAAGGAGAAAAGCAGTGTTACATAAATTTTGTTTCATTGAAGACTACAAAGACGAAACTGTGTTAAATGATTTGCCTGCCATACCCGCAAGATGTGGATGAAATTTGCAGGTATGACTTGGGGTTGTGCAAGCTGCCAGAAAGAAAAAGACACTCACACTTTTCCTGCAGGGAGCGAAAGCAGAGAGCTGCAAACCCGATAACACACATCAACGCATTTCTGATTATCAGATCTGAAATGCTGCTCTAAGTAAACACCTCTAAACAATTTGTGAGAGCTGCAGTACACATGCAGTATTTACTATAAACACCAGGTGATGTTTAATACATCACATTGCACCTAAAGACTACATCTAAACACACAGCACCTTGTCAACCTGTTCACATAACTAACAGCCTAGTTTAATTATGATTTCCTGAACATTGAAAATTCTGTTTGTGTCTGTGATAATCTGAATACTAATTAAATTACTAATGAATACAAATTAAACTACTTAAAATAAAAACATTCCAACAGCTGTGATGCTACAGAGCCCCCGAGGGGACATCCTTCGTGTTGTATTTTCTCTCCTTCCTGTTTGTGTTTTATTCCTCCGTGTTGTACTTTTTCTCCTCCGTGTTTGTGTTTTATTCCTTCGCGTTGTACTTTCTCTCCTCCGCGTTTGTGTTTTATCCCTCCGCGTTTGTGTTTTATTCCTCCACGTTTATTTTTTAAGGAACACTTTTGTCATTTTTGCTGTTCACAAGTTGTTTTTCAAACACGGAGTTCGTGTTTAAAGACGGACTTGGTGACGACAGTGTTTCCAGCTATGCCTGGTCTCTCGCTCGCTCTCCCCCTCTTCTCCTCTCCCCCTCTCCCCCTCATCTCCTCCCTCTGTCTCTCCCCCCCTCTTCTGTAATGTCTCTGAAGTGCATTCAGGCAATGTATATTGTGATTTGGCGCTATACAAATAAAGATCGATTGATTGATACTTTAAATTGACTACATTAAAAACAAACTACAGATAATGGAGACATAGAGTAATTTCCTAAAGTAGTAATTTTACTTGTACTTTAAATAATTTTCATTTAAGTAGTGACATTTTTCAGTACTCTTTCCACATTTGCAGGTGAGCAACAAACGGAGAGACCTTTAGTCCAGTGAGTAAGTCTCAGATCCTCACTCCACTCTTGGAGCGAGGATCTGAGACTTACAGTTTTTCAAAGAATTATACACAAACTCCCCAAGAAGTGCAGCGCTGATGTCCAGGGCCCCATATTACAAAGAATTTCTCCCAAAGTCTGTTTGCAAGCTACCTAAACCACTAACTGCATATAGGACCCCAGAGACACTGCAGCTATCTCCAACAGAATTGCAGAAAGCATGCATGGATTTCAGACTCGAAGAGCTTACTCAGGCCCAGGTCCAGGCAGTAGAGGAAGAGACCAGAAACCAAAGCTCATCAAAACTCTGGTTCAGCCAAAGAGCAGGAAGAATAACAGCCTCTAAACTGAAGCAGGTTCTACAGACTAGTCTCTCACAACCATCAAAATCCTTGGTCAAGTCCATAGGCTACCCAGAGGCACACAGGTTCTCTACAGCTGCAACAAGGTATTTATTAGGGAAATGTGAGGGTTAGGTAAGGACATCCACAACTCGCAGTATGATGCAAATGTTAGGGCTGGCTAGAAGTATGTTCAAACTTTGAGATCAGGAATACAGTGATGTAAACCAGTGCAGTGAAATTAAAAGAAAAACAGAAACAAATTTTGTCTATTCAATTCTCTCTTTCTGTTATAACTGTTGTGCATTGCAGGTATGGATGCAAATATGAGGCAACAGCGAGAAAACAATATGAAAGATTGATAAGTGTGGACCATGAGGGTTTCTCCTGTATGGATACTGGACTTAGGCTGAATCCAACATGGCCATACATGGGAGCCTCACCAGATGGAGTTGTAACAGGTGTATGTCATGGACCTGGGATTTGTGAGATAAAGGTATAATTTATTTCTTCAGTATGGACATGTACTACACATTTATATACTGGCATATTAGGGCCAGGCATGAGGGGAAAAAATTAAAATCATGAAAGCTCATCATGATAAAAAAAAAATTTTCTTCATGCCTGCCCCTAATACACCATTGTACATTTATCATTCATGCTGTGACCACTCAATAACACAGTAGAGCAGTTATATTTGCTTTGAGACCTATGACTAATGGAATTGGGATTTGTGAGAAAAGTGACTTTAATGCTATGCAAAGTTGAAGTTCTCATACATGTTGTAAAAACATACAATTAACATTTTTGGTGCATAGCATTAGAGAAACTAACATATCTTGGAACTGCAAATTTGAACAAGGAATGCCATGCAGATGATTGACTTTTTTCTTTTGTGAATTTTTAGTGCTCACACAGCAGACAGGATGAGACCGATCTACGCCTGGGGTGCTGGAGCTGTGGGTTTCTGTCTCATCAAAAATGAGGATGATGTAATTCTGGACAAGAACCATGCATACTACTACCAAGTACAAGCTCAGCTTCACATTGTAGGTGCTGATTATTGTGACTTTGTAGTGTAGAACAAAAATGACATCTTTGTGGAGAGGATTTTGCCTGATGCTGAACTCTGGGACAGCATCATTCCCAAAGTTGAAGAGTTCTTCAGGTACTGTGTCCTTCCTGAAGTGTTGGGACAGCAATTTACAAGGTGAAAAATCAGGTCATCATGTGTG
Organism: Acanthochromis polyacanthus; assembly: GCF_021347895.1. Taxonomy (NCBI): domain Eukaryota; kingdom Metazoa; phylum Chordata; class Actinopteri; family Pomacentridae; genus Acanthochromis; species Acanthochromis polyacanthus. Next base: position 22,923,913 of record NC_067133.1, on the reverse strand, counting down.
TGTGTGTGTGTGTATGTGTGTGTGTGTGTGTGTACACTTGTTTCTGCTATACCGGTGGGGACTTTGACCTGACTATTTGCTATAAAGGTGGGGACTTGTCTTATGGTGGGGACCTAAAATGAGGTCCCCACGGGTGGCAACACCGTTTTCTTGGCCATATTGTTGTTAATAAAAAATGTAAAAGTGCAAAAACGTTTGTTTAGGGTTAGGCATTGATTTGGTGATGGTTAAGGTTAGGGTTAGGGTAAGGGTTAGGAGTTAGATATGAATGGGAGTCAATGGTAAGTCCCCACCGGTATAGAAAAACAAACATGTGTGTGTGTGTGTGTGTGTGTGTGTGTGTGTGTGTGTGTGTGTGTGTGTGTGTGTGTGTGTGTGTGTGTGTGTGTGTGTGTGTGTGTGTGTGTGTGTGAATTTTCCCTATTGTGAGACTTATGAATTTTAAATCTTAAATTTACAACTGTATATTGGACCAGGCAGGCAGAGCATATTAGTGTATCTTACCTCTTCATCCCCGGCAAAGATCTACACTCAGCTGTGTGTCCTTATTCTGGTTTAACTATATTACCTCCAGTGTTGTTAAAATGAATCAAATGTTCTTGTGTCTATACATGTATTTCCATAGGTATTCATAGTATGTAACTGTAATAGGTGAAGTTCTTGCCTATCACAAATAAAATAAATGAGTGTATGAAATATACCAAGGTCACCTTGTGATGTCAGTTTAAATAACTGTTACGAATTACAAATATTGCAGGGTGGTAATTCAATATTGTCTGTCATCTTTCCCTGGAAGCATATCGGGATGTTTTAGGGATATTATGACAGTCTTCAAAGTATGAAATATTGTTAATGCCAATATATAAGTAAACCTAAATATAAAAACACATGTACAATATACAGAGGTGTCAAAAGTACACACATTCTTTCATAGAAGAACAGATACTTGTGTAAAAAGAACTTTACTCAAGTAAAAGTATAAAGTTAAACATTGAAAATCTTTTTTGGAATTTCATAGTAAGAGACAGAAAATGCTTCTTTCCTCCATCCTTCCTAGCTTCTTCACCTCTGTCCTTTCCTTGATGTGAGGACAACAGGAGGGTTAAAACATAACTACAGCATATTAACAGAATATATACAGAATCACTCAACATTAACCAACCTACAAAAACAAGCTTCATATAAGCACTCCTGTCTTTGTTGTTGACAAATACATATATACATACTTCATTTATTTTTTATGAAAGAGTGAAACCCACCTTTGACAACATCAGAATTAGGCTGATATTTGTACTTCTAGTCTAATGTTTCCAATTTTAAAAGGAGGGAGAAACCTTCCTTTACAATTAGGCTAATGTTTACACTTAAAAAAGAGAGAGAAACTGTCCTTTGAAACAATCATGGGGTAGACACATTTTTGCACTTATTAAGCACTTTTTGAAAGTTCTGAGGTTGTCAAAACTGAGGAGATGGTATTTCTCAAAGATTGCACAGTGATGGTGGGACTGTGGTTTTCTGCCAATTCTGTCAATACATACAGGTATGTTTTTTTCTGTTTTACTTTGGATGAATAAAATGTCTATTGCTTACTCCAGTGGGACAACAGAGACAGAAAGGTTAGCTAATGCACAGCGAATAACCCCAATCTTATCAATCAGTGCCAGTGAATCTCCTGCTTTTGCAGCCATATGTTCAGTGGGCATTGCCCTACTCTGCAGAATTTGGTACTTTCTTCGCACTAATCCTATTACTCTTTCCACATGAATGCGCACATTAGCAAGTTTTCTTGTTTGTTCAACCTCATATGCAGATAGCTGGCTCTTCCCTTTTGTGAATGCAGGCATATGCAATGAAGCACAGTAAAAATCCAACACTTTTCCCTATGTTAAAGCTGCGATCTGCCAGAACAATGTCACCGGGCAACAAATTCTTCAGCAGACCACTCTCTTCAGTTAACTGCTTGTGACTTACTCTCCCTCCCCAAGCACGAGAGATGTATGTGACATATCCTTGAGGTGCAATGCCAATGAGAAATTTGACAGTGTTGTGGTGTTTATAATTGGACCAGGTTTGTGCTCTTGCTAGTAAATTAGAAGGCTGTTCTATGAACACTTCGAAACAGTCCATAATTACTGCAACCTTGCATCCAAATGCTTGCCTAAATGACATTGGCATGGTAGCTTGCAACACCTCTCGCTCCGGCCACTCAATTAGAAACTCTGTTCTTGCATGAAGTATGTCAATCATCTTGTGCCAAATTCGAGAAGCAGTGGAACATGAAATCTCGAATCTAAAAGCGAAATCCTGCAGTGGAAGATTAAGTCTCAACTGAATTAAGACCAAAATGAGCTGTTCAAATTTGGAAAGTGTAGACAAACCACTTGAGGTGATGTATGCCTCACATAACCTAAACACCTGCATTAAAACTAAGACACTGGGCAATCCTGTGTAAAATTTTGTCTTTTCATTGTTCTGAAAAGCCTCTGGATTAAATTCTGCATCCAGTGCTTTTTTTCCTGAGGTCAGTCAGCACCTCTGTTGAGTGACTGAGAACATCCTGCATCTTCTGAAAGTCATTCATGGTCAGGTCAGTCTGGCATCCAACATCTGAATAGAATATATTTGGCAAAGGGGATGAGAGGAAGAAAGAAAGGTTAGTTGTATAATTTACAAATTGTATTCATCAAAGTGGTGGTAATAATTTAGGATAAATTCTGGGGTGAACAAATACATGGATATGATCAGTTATCAAAATAGTTAAAGTAACGGGTACATCAAACCTCCATGCATTATATTTCATTTACCGTTTAAGTGTTCTAATATTATATTTCATTTACCTTTTGAGTGTTTTAATATTATATTTACTTTTTAAGTGTTCTGATTCTGGGATCTGTGAGCCCTCACAGAGCTCCAGCAAAGCCCTGGTGGTGTTGGTGCAGGTCTCTTCTGCATCAGTGTTGGTCTCATTAGCTTTTCTGGCCCTCAATCTTTCCTCACGTTGACGTGATGCCTCTGTCACTGGTTTACCTCTCTGGTAGCCGAGATGAAGCGTCAGAGACCAGTCTGGAGAGTCTACATCTGTGATAGCACTTGGGTAGCCTGAATAAAATAAATGTGATTAACACCCTATACCAAGAGTAAAGAGGGATAACTGTAGTTTACATCATGTTGTTACTGTCTATGACAACAATTCTCAACCGTTTTCATATTAAGTCAAAAACAGGGCAATCTCAATCAGAAATCTGACAATATTTTTATTGTTACATGTTTTCATCCACACACCCAACTGCTAGTATGAAGCTAAAAGGAGCGCTCGTTTTTGTTCAGTGGGACCTCACACAGGGCTGTGCGCTTTTTATACATTCAGAGAAACGGTCGTGGTTTGGTCAGTAGAAACGGTGAACAAAAACGAGCGCTCCTTTTAGCTTCATGCTAACGTGCAAACCGAAGCAGTCCAACTGCTATAAATACAGAAAGGGCTAATGTGACTTGAGGTAAGCAGAGTTCAGAACAATAGACAAAGCACTGCGGTATTCATTAAAATAATTATTTACCGTTTGGCGTGTAATGATCCAGGGTGATGATCAGCCGGTCCGCCAAGTAAGACTGCTCCGGCCAAAGACGAAGTACGTCTTTAAACGTGAAGTCCGTCCTTAAACTCGAAGTTCATGTTTGAAAAATAAACGCGGAGGAATAAAACACAAACACGAAGGAGAGAAAATAGAACACGGAGGAAAAAAACACAAACACGAAGGATGTCCCCTAGGGGGCTCCATATGATGCAGTTCAGCACTCAAATTAAGATTTGTCTGTAACAAATATTTTCATTGAAGCTATGGGTTTTAACCCTGTGTGTGACAGCTCATCAGTATGAAATGAAGAAAAATTCAGTGCGACTTTCTTGTTTTAACATTTTATTGGGGTATTTTGTTTTCAAAACAGAAAAAGAAAAGGGTATATATATATATATATATATATATATATATATACATATACAAATTTACAACATATAAAACTTTTATACAAGTTATAAATCTGAGAAAAAAATACAATTGTTAAGGAACAGGTGTGAAGAACCCAAGCAGCAGGCAGAGACAGGTGGATGATTAAAGGAGAAATTTTAATACGAAAATAACAGGGAATATCAAACAGAAGGCACGGAAAATAAACAGTGTGATAACTAATAAACGATAAGCAAAACTAACAAAAGACGACGGCCTAGTACCACGATGTAACTAAACTATGGCTGAATCCCAAACCGCCCCCTACACACTCCCCCTCCACTACCGAGTGTCACTCCAAAAGAAGTCACACTCGCAGCTGTGGAGGGCACCTATTATTGAAGGGGGAGGGTATAAATACGATCGTCAGGAATGGGATGCCCTGTCGCCTCACCGGAAAAACGGAAGACGTCATCGCCATGGTAACACAAAGACGCCTACTGTGCATGGCTGTAGCGCTATGGCACAGGTTGCAACTAACAAGGATCGCTGCTGCTTCCAGAAGACAAAAGCATCCCACTTTTTTCAATCACATGTTTTCCAATCCTATTATCTGGCATTTCAAATCCAACAAATGAATAAATGAATAAATGAATTCTGTCAGTTGTGTTCAAATTTTAAGGTGTCGGGGTGCACAATTAAATCAAACGTCAGCAGAGAAGATTTATTTCTTTTGATTTATCTTTTTACACCACTCTTTGTGATGTTCTGTCAGTGTGAAAAAGGCGTGGGAGAAATAAAGGACGCATGTGGAACTCACATCAATATGTTTGTTTCCTCCTCCATTTCGACGTTGCACTTCCTGAAAAAGTTGTCCAGAGTGAGCATCAATGCAGACTCGCTATTTAAGGGCTGAACAGTCCACTCCCCCTCCGCACTACGCGGTTTGGGACGGCCCTTAATATGGAGGACCCTCCGCGGGAACGCGCAAACGGAGGGGTAGTGTGTAGGGATAGTGTGTAAGGGGCGGTTTGGGATTCAGCCTAAAACTAAACAGGGAGAGGGGTCTTACAAATAGTCCAGGAAACAAGGTGGAACAGAGTTGAGGCAGACGAACAGACGAGGGATTCGGGGTGAGGAGGGAGATGGAGCAGGCAAAGGATATCCAGGGTTTGAAAAGTCCAGTTTGCAGTGTAATCCATGCGAGGGAATCACAGTCAATGGCCCAGCATTGCTCTGTGGAAAGAGCCAGGTTTTTAATAAGCACACTGATTGTTGATCACTGTGCTGGCAAGCACAGCCGCTCGTCATTAGACAAACGAGCCAGTCCACTGAAGCAGAAGGGGGCGTGACAACAATAGGATTGAATGTCATGTTACATCATTCTTTCAAGTATTCTCTTCTTCATGGGTTTGTCTTGTTATAGTAATTCATAAAAGGTTGCCATACAGAATAAAATACGTGTTGTTTTTCTCTTAATGAGTATTTGATTTTTTCTAATTCCAAATATTGCATTACATTATTAAGTAAGGCTGCATGAGTTGGTTTTTTTTTCTGTTTCCAGTTTAACAAGATCAATCGTCTTGCTAATAGTGTTATATACCGAATCACGCTGTTTTGATTACTTGAGAGTTGAACGGGAGTAGGTTTCACACCAAATAGTGCTAGCAATGGGTCAAGTAAAATCTGTTTTTGTGAAACTTCAGAAAGGGTCTGAAATACCTTCTTCCAGTAATTAATAATTTGTGGGCAACTCCAAAACATACACACGTGGACAAAATTGTTGGTACCCCTCAGTTAAAGAAGGAAAAACCCACAATTCTCACTGAAATCACTTGAAACTCACAAAAGTAACAATAAATAAAAATTTATTGAAAATTAAATAATCAAAAACAGCCATTACTTTTGAATTGTTGATTAACATAATTATTTAAAAAAACAAACTAATGAAACAGGCCTGGACAAAAATGATGGTACCTCTATAAAAGATTGAAAACTATTTGACCAGAGTGACATGATTAACTCAGGTGTGTCATTTAATTGACATCACAGGTGTTTCCAAACTCATAATCAGTAAGTCTGCCTATTTAAAGGGAGACAAGTAGTCACCCTGCTGTTTGGTGAAAAGGTGTGTACCACACTGAACATGGACAACAGAAAGCGAAGGAGAGAATTGTCCCAGGACATCCGAAAAAAAATGATAGACAAACATCTTAAAGGTAAAGGCTATAAGACCATCTCTAAACAGCTTGAAGTTCCTGTGACAACAGTGGCTCATATTATTCAGAAGTTCAAGACCCACGGGACAGTAGCCAACCTCCCTGGACGTGGCCGCAAGAGGAAAATTGATGACAAATTGAAGAGACGGATCGTTGGAATTGTATCCAAAGAGCCCAGAGCAACCTCCAAAGAAATTAAAGGTGAACTCCAAGGCCAAGGTACATCAGTGTCAGATCGCACCATTCGTCGTTGTTTGAGCCAAAGTGGACTTCATGGGAGACGACGAAGGAGGACACCACTGCTGAAAAAAACTCATAAAAAAGCGAGACTGGAATTTGCAAAAATGCATGTTGACAAGCCACAAAGCTTCTGGGAGAATGTCCTTTGGACAGATGAGACCAAACTGGAGCTTTTTGGTAAGGCACATCAACTCTATGTTCATAGACTCAAAAAGCAAGCATACGAAGAAAAGAACACTGTCCCTACGGTGAAACATGGAGGAGGCTCAGTAATGTTTTGGGGCTGCTTTGCTGCATCTGGCACAGGGTGTCTTGAAAGTGTGCAAGGTACGATGAAATCTGAAGACTATCAAGGCATTCTGGAGAGAAATGTGCTGCCTAGTGTCAGAAAGCTTGGTCTCAGTCGCAGGTCATGGGTCTTCCAACAGGACAACCATCCAAAACACACAGCCAAAAACACCCAAGAATGGCTGAGAGAAAAGCGTTGGACTATTCTAAAGTGGCCTTCTATGAGCCCAGATCTGAATCCCATTGAACATATGTGGAAGGAGCTGAAACATGCCATTTGGAGAAGACACCCATCAAACCTGAGACAACTGGAGCTGTTTGCTCATGAGGAGTGGGCCAAAATACCTGTTGACAGCTGCAGAACGCTCATTGACAAATACAGAAATCGTTTAATTGCAGTGATTGCCTCAAAAGGTTGTGCAACAAAATATTAAGTTATGGGTACCATCATTTTTGTCCAGCCCTATTTCATTAGTTTGTTTTTTTAAATAATTATGTTAATCAACAATTCAAAAGTGATGGCTGATTTTGATTATTTAATTTTCAATAAATTTTTATTTATTGTTACTTTTGTGAGTTTCAAGTGATTTCAGTGAGAATTGTGGGTTTTTCCTTCTTTAACTGAGGGGTACCAACAATTTTGTCCACGTGTGTATGTGCGAAAGAAGCTGGACCTTGCCCACACCTGTCACAGGATGGACTTACAGAGGGAAACATCTTCGAAAGTTTAAGTTTGGACAAGTGCAGTCTGTGTAATATTTTAAATTGCAGAAGTCCATGTCTTATGCACACCGATGACGAGTGTACATTGTCCTGGGCCTTTGTCCAGTGGTTATCCGAGATTTCCACACCTAGATCCTCCTGCCAGACTTCCTTTAGATGATCCAGTGTAGCTGTACAGTCTATTTGAAACAGAGTGCCATGTATTTTGGATATAGATCTAGATATTGACTTGCCACTAAGCTCCATTTAGATACTTTGTGTTGCTCCTTCTGAACCATATTATATCTTTACCTCCGCCAGGAGGTCATGTAATCATCGGAGTTTGTCTGTCTGTTTGTCTGTTAACAGCATAACTCAAAAAGTAATGGATGGATTTTCACCAAATTTTTACAGAATGCCCTGAAGAGCAAAAGTAACAATTGATTAGATTTTGGAGGTGATCCGGATCACCGTTTGGATCCAGGATTTTTTTTTGAAGGACTCTGTACAATTGAGAGATGGCCACCAGGCCTGGCGGAGGTCTGCGCTCTCCAAGTGCTTTTCTAGTCTTTGAACTGATATCTTAACAGTGAGGCCTGACACTGTACATTTTTAAAGTAGCCATTATATACAAAATTTAACTCCTCTCAATGGCTTGTAATCTAAACATAAAAAAAAGCACATAACTGATTCAGATAATTGAAAAAATGAATATTTACCTTAATTAACAACTTACAAATAAGACTTTTTTTTTTTTTTTGTTGGAGAGATGACCCATAACATAATAGTCATAAAATCATAATGTGTATACAGTATATAATTTGGCCTGTCAGCCTCAGAGGTAGTTATTCAGGCCAGTTAAAGTTTTATCTGTTCCAAGAAATTAGTCTTTGGGGTCAGCGGATGCTCAGGCGCATAGTGCCAGGAGGTCACCAACTTTCTGCAGAGACAGTCACTACAGGCCTTCAAACTTCATGTGGCCTTCAGATTAGCTCAAGAACAGTGCACAGAGAGCTTCATGGAAAGGGTTTCCATGGCCGAGCAGCTGCATCCAAGCCATACATCACCAAGTGCAATGCAACGCGTCAGATGCAGTGGTGTAAAGCACGCTGCCAGTGGACTCTAGAGCAGTGGAGACATCTCTGGAGTGACCAATGGCACTTATCCATCTGGCAATCTGATGAGCCTGGGTTTGGTGGTTGCCAGGAGAACAATACTTGTCGGACTGCACTGTGCCAAGTGTAAAATTTGGTGGAGGGGGGATTGTGGTGTAGGCTTGTTTTTCAGGAGCTGGGCTTGGCCCCTTAGTTCCAGTAAAAGGAACTCTGAAATGGTATCCTGCTGTATGCCAGTTGGCCATGGAATCTAAACTAGTCAAGAGAATGAAGGATTTATTGAACAATTTTGCATACAATAAGTCAAGAAAGATGTTCTACCAAAGATGAAGATTATTTACTTGTATTTTTTGAGTGAGTACTCACTGTGATTCTGTGATTGATGTGTTACTTATAGAACAATTTTCTCTTTAAATAGGTTGCTCAGTTTCTGATGCCTTTAAAGTCTGTCTATTTTTTGCTGTTGAGTATGTTTCACTTGTATGTTGTCCTGGAGCATTAACACTTCCTCAGTTGTGGGGAAAGCACAGCAATTACTGTACTATTTACAGAAGCTGAATAGTGCCCAAATCCCAAAGCAGCTGCTATTGAACTTCAACAGTGCCATCAGCAGTGTGTTAACATACGGATTCTTGGTGTGGTTTTCCAGTTGCACTAAAGCTGACCAGCAGGCACTCCAGCGGGCGGTAAAAACAGTGGGAAAGATCATTGGGATTACTCTCCCAGAGATCAGTACCATCTATACTACCCGCTGTCTGAGGAGAGTGCACAACATCATGCGTGATCAACACCACCTACCTGTTGCCTTCAGGTAGAAGGTACAGGTCCATGAGAGTCCAAACTACAAGACTAGCCCACAGCCTGTATCACTAGGCAGCGAGGCTGCTAAACTGTTAACCCCCTCCTCTCTCTGCTCCATCCAGAGACACTCACCGTACCTCACTGTGAACTGGACTAACTGTGAACTGGACTTTGGATTGTCGCATGAATCAAACATCACTCAAATAACTGTATGTTCCCTCTGTGTGCTGGAGTACCACTGTTAACGCTCCTGTTCATACATTTGTGTCTGCATTAAATAATTAAATTGTATGTTATTGCCTGTTCATTTTACACAGTGGGTGTTTATGGGACTGGGAGAAGGGACTTTCACCATCTTTGCACTTTATATCATTGCTATGCAGTGTATCTCATGCTCCGAATGAAATTTCATTGTTTTATAGACAATGACAATGAAAGATTTAATTGAATTGATTTGAGTTGAATTTAGTGCAGTGAAGCTTTCAGACCATAGAGAAACACTGTTTATTTCAGTAATAACAGCAGTACACTTGGTGATAGAACATATGTGCAAAGATCATTTTACTAATCCTCCCTCCTGTGCAGTGTCAAACAAGTAAACTTTTGTATTCCTATGTGCTCTGTCCATTTCAAGTGTGTTAACCCCATAAACTGTGCAAGAAAGAGAGATGTAGGCCCTGAAAGTAAAGCCAACCCGAAGTGTCAAAACATGTTATGCCACTGAGCAAGCAATGACTCCATAAGGCCTGGCTCCAATACACACCAATTCAAAACTCCATTATAAAAGGCCATGGGAAGAAAATTTTTCCACGCTACGGCAATTTTTGTGAATTTCCTTGGCCTTAACCGGAGATCTGATGGCCTATCTGAATATAATTCCAAAATTAAATAGGCATATGGTGTCAATGTTGCAGGCGTGACTGCTTAAAATTGCAATATGGAATGGTTGAATGACTGAGTTCTTATCAACGAGGCAGCCATGACATACTCTACAGTCGTGGTCAAAAGTTTACATACGCTTGTAAAGAACATAATGTCATGGCTCTTGAGTTTCCAGTTATTTCTACAACTCTGATTTTTCTCTGATAGAGTGATTGGAACAGATACTACTTTGTCACAAAAAACATTCATGAAGTTTGGTTCTTTTATGACTTTATTATGGGTTAACAGAAAAAGTGACCAAATCTGCTGGGTCAAAAATATACATACTGTAGGGAGACCTCCAGGTTTAAATGGCCAAAACATTCCACAGGAGATCCCCTCCTCAGATAACCACAAACTCTCTCTCTCAAAGACCTAAGTAAACACGCAAAGTGCCTTTTTTATGGCCAGAGAGAGCCCTGTATCATCCCAGATGTGATCCGTACCTTCCACCAGCGACACCCTAGATTCATGTTTATGACGACCTCTGACATGGCTTAAGAGACCCCTTTTTGCAAATTATCACTATTTCTGTATTAAATTGGGACATATATGCTTTCGTGTATCTCTAACCTCACATGCAGACTTTTGCAGAGAACTGGGAATTGGAGATAGGACTTTCACACCTTCTTAAGGAACTGAACTGTTGTTTGCAACTCTGAAAAGTGCTTTGAGGAACTAAGTGTCCTCTCAGCTGGATCTCTGCTCCTCTCCCTGTCTGCCATCAAGATAAGCAGGGTCATAAATATTCTAATGACCTGCTCTCACCTCTGCAGAGGCTGGCAGAGACTTTCTTCTTTGTCCAGTCACAGAACTTCTAAAACTCATGTCTCAGAAATGTATTTTGTTATTCTGTGTTTACAAAAGATATAGTGAGATGTCAACATGCATTTTGAACCAACTCACGTTTTTCTAGCTGGTTTAACCCTTTAAGCTTCAGTCAATTCCAGCCGTTTTCAGTACAAAAAATCGCTAATATTCTATTTTTAAATAAAAAAATTACGAAAAATACGGGGAATATTGGACGCGCATCGGGAGGTGCATTTCCTTGAAAACGACCGATTCGGGGATTTTATACCGACTTCAGGACATGTTTTGGACAAAATAGTTTACTGGCTTGTGTCATCTGATGTAAAAGGTTGGATTATGGCCGTTTTTTGTGGAATCTTTTTTTGTGTGTGTAATAATAAACCCGGAAATGTGAGTCGCGCTGTGTGCTTTGAAGCCGTGTATAGAGAACGGATGGATGAATATTTGTTTTTGTCGGACAAATGTGTTTTTCTCACCCGCTGTGGTAATCGCATCTGAAAGTGGTTTATACCGGCGGATTCATGAGAATCTAAGCTTTCCATCGGTGTATAGTGTTTGTATAATCGCGTTTGCACTCGTCGGACATTCTTGAAATTCCTATGCAAATTAGTAGGTGTACCGCCGGCAGTACACTGAAGCTTTTAAATCAAAAGTTAGAGAAATTATGGTTCATTGTCTTTCTAATTCATTTGCTTCCACAGCTCAACATTGCCACCTTTTGACGTCGGAATGCCATGACATTATCAAGGTTTTCACTGTATTAACCATAAAACTTTGCTTTATTCAGGTTTCAAAGAAGTGGAAAACTGTTTTATTCCGCCTTGTATGAACGTATGTTACCATGTTTTCACTGTGATACATATAATAACCACTAGAATGCACACAAACATATAAATAGAAACTAGAACTCCCATATTCTTAGACTAGCTTGTATAATCAGTTTTATTTTATCTTTGATTGTTTAAAATATATTGTAAGGATCATGGAGGAGTAAACAGATCGTTCTTTTTGCACAGTTTAATATTTTTAATCCTTATTTGATCCGGTTTCATCTCTCCCCTTTGAGCCAAAGTGGGAGGTTCCAACAGATTCAAAGGAATGCGCGCCTCAGTCAACACTTCCACGCTCCTTCTCAGAGAAAATCCTTAAAACCAGCCATTTTACGTTTCTCTCGCTCTTACTACGCTCTCTTTCGACTCTTACGCTCTTACCTCTTTTAACTAGCTTCCAGAAACTACATTAAGCGATTCTTTTGTTTTTCCTTCGGCGCCTTTCCTTTCCTTTCTTTTTCTTTTTTTTTTTCATATTATGTTTATTAGATTTTCATTTTTATGCATTACAAAACAAAATCACAATAACAATACAAAAAACATAAACAAGACACAAACAAACAGACGCTGCCAGACAAAAACAATCAAAAAAAAGAAAAAGCAAGGCAACTGATTATTTGACAAGCAGAAAAACTACAATACCGTTCAAGTAATCTGACATTGGGCAAGAAAGGGTCCCCACACTGCATTGTGTCTATGTTGTCTGTCCATATTGTTCATACGAAGATGTTCCATTCGAATAACAGAAACCATTTCCTTTAGCCAGTGTTCAAAGTTTGGAGGAGTAGTGGATTTCCAGGCCAGCAAAATAAGTTTTTTTTAGCCACAACCATTCCTAGCTGTAACGCCAACCACAAGTCCGTTGTGTATCCCAAGTCCATTGAACATCCAAAGACTGCGATGTTATGGTCTGGTTTAATGTCTATAAAGTAGCACTTAGAAAACCACTTAAAAACTGCAGACCAAAAGGCAAATAAGCTGGGACAAAACCAAAAAAGATGTGCAAGAGTTCCTTCAGCAGAGGAACATTTATCACACGTAGCAGACACTGTAGAAAACATTTTGTTCAATCTTGTTTTTGAATAATACAACCGATGAATTACCTTATACTGAATTAGCCGGTAACGGCTGTTTATGGAACAAGAATGAATCCGTGCTATGGCTTTTTCCCATAACTCATGTGACACCTCATAATTCAAATCTTGAGCCTAGACCAACCGCAAATGTTCTGTGGAAACAGAAGTTGTGAAACATTCGACAAACCTGGTGATCAGGTGTTTTGAACTAGGGGAAAGCAGTAGATTATCATAAGTGAGAAGTTGGAATGGATTCAAAATGCTCAAATGTCTGTTTTACATAGTGTCTAATTTGGAGGTAATGAAAAAAATGTGAATTTGGGATATCATATTTGTCTTGTAGTTGTGCAAAAGATGCAAAATGACCGTCGATGTATAGATCATCCAGGGATGAGATGCCTTTCTCTTTCCAAGTAACAAAAGCCATGTCCATTTGCCCGGGTTTAAACTGAGAGTTTTGACAAATAGGAGAATATACCGAATCTTTAGGCAATTTATGTACCACTTTAATCTGGCGTAGTACACGCAAGGAATTCCTCAAAACAAAATTTGTAGTTTGTAGTTTGTTTAGAGTAGCACTAGAAAATAAATATGTACTTAGAGAAACATCTGCATCAGAAACCTCAAGTTGTACCTGTTGGAAATCAGCCTATCCTACAATTAAACAAACCAACAAAATATGTGTAAGGCTGTTTCCGCCCAGTTCTTTTGATGGAGTAGTCAGGAGACTTCTTCTTAAAATCAAAAGTATTTATTACAGCAAAATTGAATGTGCGATACAGAGCTCTGGGCCTGAATCCTCTCTCCCTAACCAACAAGTGTTCAGTCAGTTCGGATGGAATCAGACTGCTAGCAGATCCAGAGCCATTCTAATTTGCAGAGCCACAGTTTTAACCTCCTCTCTTTATAAGCTTGTAGCTTCTTCAGGGTGTCCATTTTCACAATGTAAAAACCGACAAGACTCCATTGATCTCAAAGTGGAATAACCTGAACTGTGTGGATTTTACTCCGAACGTTCAGAGAACAGATAGGAAGAAAAGAACACAGAGTCCATGTTGTGCTTTTTCTATCCACTGTTTCTGTTGTTTAAGAACAAACAGATAAACTCCTTCAGTCTCTGGGAGCTGTAAGAACAAGATGTGAAGCAACGAGCTGCTGTCATTTCGAACAGATAGAATAAAGGATTCAATCTCTCTATTCATTAATAAATAGCATTTTTAAATGAGGCTGACTATTAAATCTGGTCATGAAATAACCTTAAATTTTCTTGCAAACACTTGAATGAAAGCAGTGAGACGACGAAGCTCTTTTTGCTAAATTTGTTTTAAATTTGGAGGAAACTGTAATTATGTCATAATTCTGAGGTTAAAGATAAACTTTCAAAGAGCTGAGATCTGTTGAGTCGTCATTTCACTTCATAAATGCTTGTCACTGAAAAATCTCAAATCTCTAAACATATGAACAATTTAGATTCCTATTTAACTGAGTCCATTGCAGATGTCTATAATCATTCTTACAAATCATACTGGATCATAAAGTGATTTCTGTGATCATACACATCCTGAATTCAGATTACAGGCAAGAAACAAGTTTAAATGGAAGAAAGGCACATGTAGTGCAGATATTGTGAATTCAATTCATGTTTCTCTGCTTTTTATAAGAAAGTTTTTTATAAACACAATAACATAATTTTTAGTGTCTAAAACCATAGTCTATATTAAGTGCAACTGTGTTGAAAGACAAATATCTAGGTTTTAAATCTAAAGTTACCAACACATAATAGGAGTTACATTATCAAGTTATTGCAGCTAGTATTCAATTTAAAAGCTGGTTTAATTTGACTGAATGGAGACAATGTTGTACTAAATGAATTGTAATTGTCATGATTCTGCCCTTTTGCTGCCTCTTTGTCCCTTCTTCCACCTTTAGTCTTCTTGTCTGAATTTATCCTTTTAGATTCCGTTGTTTGTTGTTTTTCTCTAAGCCTGTTTGTTCCTCCTGTGTTAGTTTCTGTCCACCCTTCTTAGTCTGCCATTTTGCCTTTGTCTAGTTTAGTTTTTTGTCCACTCAGTCTCGCTTTCAGTTTGTAAAGGTTTCTTTGATTTAGTTAAATAAATTCTTTTAATTATGCCGAGCGTTCTCTGTGATGTCTGCGTCTGGGTTCTCCACATCCACCATTCCTAACAGTAATAAATTTTACAATTGATCTAGGAGGTCAAACCTCTACTGATAATTCATCTCTGCAACACAGAAGAGCATTTCTTCACAGGCCCTGAAGAAATGATGAATGTTTTGTGTATTTTCTGTTTCTTTTAAAAAAAACTGAAAAGGCAGAAATAATCCCACATCAGCAGATGCGTGTGCTGCTGCTGCTGCTACTATAACTGCCTGTATACAATTACTACTGGATCTTTTTTTTTTTTTTTTTTTTTGAGCAACATGCCACAGGTCTCATTTGCACCTCACAGTTTTGTTTATCATTTTGATAGAAGACGCTAGCTGTCTTGTCTTCTTTTCCTGTTCCTTTTACGATTACTGTGTCAGCATGTTTTACCCAATTCATGGCCTGTGTGAGGGTTTGAGTGGGGAGGGCTACATTATGTTTAGTCAACCAGTTTTTCAGCCCTGGCCGGAGATTATTTATAAAAACAGTCTTCAGGTGTTGTTGGAAAAGTTCGCTCCCTTGTCTGTCGTCTGTCAGTCCACTGTGTCTAGCAAACACAGCCTCCAGTCTTACTTTAAAGTCCTTTGTTGATTTTCCGTCTTGTTGTTTAGTCTGTCCTATTTCACTATTATCAGCTCTTTGAGCGAAGGTCCGGGTAATACGGTCGTTTAATGCTTGTTTTTCTCTCTTGTTTTTTTTTTAGTTTCAAATCTTACACAGATCTTTATTGTTCTTTTAATTACATAAAGTTCATGGCAAACAAGTTGCCCCTTTCTCTTTTCTTTCCATCTCAACAAAAACAACATTTTGCGCACACATACGAAAACCTTTCTCATCTCCCTTCCCCTACGTACTTTTTACCATCAGTTATACTCACTCGATTTTTACCATCTTTCATCCATTTATGAGCCAAAACACACTTTATCCCTCAGGTCTCAATTCATCTCTTCAGCCTTCAACAACGTTCTCTTTTCATCATCAACCAGTCTTTTACATCTTTCGCTGTCCATCTTTGATTATGTCATTCTCTAAGTTTGATAATTATTTCCACAGCAGTGGGTCTTTGTCATCTAAAATTAGTCCTGATTCTTTTAGTTCTTTGAATTTTGTGTCATCAAACAATCTTTTCTTTTTTCTGTCTTTTGTTTTTTTCTCCGCTGAATAATTGAGTTACAGCTACTTCCCACTGTTTTTCTAAGGACTAAATGCCCTTTTTTTGTTCTTCTTCCTCCATGTTTGATCAGAATGCGTACTACAGGGTGTGTTTGACCAGTATCAATGCTTCTTGAGCCAATTCAGAGTCCTCAGAAATCAAGCTTCTAGAATACACTGTTGTATTCCGGATATCTGCTGGGGGTTCTAATCCCAGGACTGAGAATCGTTTTAGAGTTACTGTCAAATCCCACCGAGAACCTAATGAATGACTCAGTAACCTACTTCAACTGACAACAGCTTTATGTTTACACCGTTAGGTTTCAGGCTGTCCGCTGATTCAGTTACTTTTCATTCCAGTTATACATGAGCTCCTCATTCACACTCTCTGAGACGCAGTTACACTAGGCAGTACCGTTCACGTTGTCTCAGTGAGATTCCACAAGACACAACAACACATAAAAACCGGTTGTCCATTTCATTCACTTTTTTAGTCACTGGCTTTCATCACTGTTTTTTGTCTTTTTATATTTTTATTTAGCAAGCTTTTAGAGGTGAACTACGTCCTCAGGGCTTCTAAACCCAGTATTTTCAAGCTTTTAGAGGGGAACCACGTCCTCAGGGCTTCTAAACCCAGTATTTTCAACCACTCGTCAGCGATCCAGGCTTATACCAAACCGTCCAGGCTATTTGCCAGCCTAAGAAACTGTTGCCTAACAGGGATTACATGACACTTAGGGTTGCAGAATAGGCCCTCTGCTCTATCCACCTTTTGGAGGGACTCCTAAACCCCCCGGGTTTTCTAACCCAGAACAGAGTATCCAGCCAGAGATTCTATCCTCTGTGGATCAGTGACTTTTTCCATTTCCATTAACCTTAGTGCTTCTTCATCATTTTCATCCTTTTTATTTCCATTAACCTTAGCACTTCTTCATCATTTTCATCATTTTTGTATACTAGAACATACAGGAGGAATTCTGACAACAGTTTTGGAATAGCCAATAGCAGACTTTGATGTCAACAGGCATCTGTTTACCTTTTATAGGGCGCCCAAGTTGTCAAAAAGTCCTTTGTGTGTCCGTTGTTTGTTCAAATGTACATCTATTGTCAATTCTCCTCCTCCATCCGGGTCACGGCACCAAATTGTTGGAAATCAGCCTATCCTACAATTAAACAAACCAACAAAATATGTGTAAGGCTGTTTCCGCCCAGTTCTTTTGATGGAGTAGTCAGGAGACTTCTTCTTAAAATCAAAAATATTTATTACAGCAAAATTGAATGTGCGATACAGAGCTCTGGGCCTGAATCCTCTGTCCCTAACCAACAACAAGTGTTCAGTCAGTTCGGATGGAATCAGACTGCTAACTGTTCCTGACCCAGTCTTCTTATACTCTAACAGTGTGGATAGCTATCTATCAAGGCTGGCCGCCCCTTCCGATGCTGCGTTGTTCCGCTGTCCTCTGTCACAGCTGATGTTTTGTCATTATCGCTCACGTAGGAATGACTTCTCCGCTGCAAAGCAAGATTAGAGACTGCACATACAACTCGCTCATGTTCTTTACTGATTATGGCTTACGTCAAAAACTATCTGTACCTTTTATTATCAAAAACTGTCTGTACTTTGATTATCAATCACTTTATGTCTTGATCATCCTTGGTTTCAATCACATGAGTAATAAGTAAAATAAAGCTGGACTTATCTTCTTTGTTTCATTAGTCACACCGTGGTAAAGATGCTCTTCACCTTCCTATTCCTCAGAACCAATACAACTCTTTAATATGCACACTTAGCAAATTATAAAACACACCATTTCCCACATACCCAAGAAGGGAGATAACCTTGCCTTTCAGCATCAGGTAGGCTCCTTTGTTTCCAATATGTGAGGGCCCTTGAGTTAGCAGCCCAGTAGTAGTGCTTGAAAACCGGGAGACCAAGACCGCCTTTATCTGTTGATTTATGAATGTGTGATTTAGAGATCCTATGAGATTTAAACCCCCACACAAAAGGTAAGATTATAGAATCTAATTTCTTGAAGAAAGATGCACTTAAATAAATCGGCAGGTTCTGAAATAAATACAAAAACCTTGGTAAGGTGACCATTTTAATTGCATTAACACGTCCAATCATTGTTAGAGGTAATGTCCTCCAGGCCTCAATATTGCCTTTAAGTTTGTCAAGTAATTCGGCAAAATTTGCTTTAAAGAGTTGTTTAGGATCTTTGGTCAATTTTAAACCCAAGTAATTAAAACTATTGCACACAATGCTGAAAGGCAAAGAGTTCAAAAATTCTTGAGGTAATCCGTCCCCTAGTGGCATGAACTCACTCTTTCCCCAATTTATGTTATACCCAGATATCTGGCCAAATGAATTAACATAGTCCAAAAGAACTGGGATAGAGGTTTTCGGATCAGATAGGCAAATAAGCAGATCATCTGCGTACAAGGTCACACGGGTCTCAATCTCATCCAATTTAATACCCTTAATGTCAGGATGTTGACGAATCCCTATGGCCAACGGTTCCAGTGCAATATCAAAAAGTAGAGGGGACAAGGGATCCCCCTGCCTGACCCCTCTGCCCAGAGAGAATTGTTTAGATTTATTTCCATTTGTAAGGATTGAAGATCTTGGGTTTGTATACAGAATTTTTACCCATTCAATAAAAGTGTGACCGAACCCAAATTGTTTGAGAGTTCTGAAAAGGTATGGCCACTCAATGGTGTCAAAGGCCTTGTGTGCATCCAAGGAGAGTATTGCAGTGTCATTATTTTTCTTTTTGTCAGCATACAGAATATTAAGAATTTTGCGAACATTGCAAAAGGAATATCTACCATTTATAAACCCCGTTTGGTCGGGATGTATAATTTGCGCTATGCTCTTTCCCAGTCTTGTGGCCAATATTTTTGTTATTATTTTCAAATCATAATTTAATAAAGCAATAGGTCGATAGCTTCCCGCGTCAGCATCATCTTCTCCTTTCTTTAAAAGAACACAGATATTTGCATCACAAAGAGACAATGGAAGTGACTTATTTACAAGGGTATGGCGTATCATTTTAACAGTAAAGGGATGAGCTTATCTCCAAAGGTCTTATAAAACTCTGGACCGTACCCGTCAGGGCCAGGGGCCTTTCCAGAAGGGAATGCCTTTATCGCTTCCAGAACCTCAGTCGCGGTAAAATCTGCCTCCAAAAGTTCCCGGAAGACAGCATTCAGTTGTGGAAAGGGTAGAGAACTGAAAAAAATGTCAAAATCTTTATTTGTAGCATTTGTTTTTGACGAATAAATATCAGAATAAAACTCCGTTCATTAATATCATGTAAATCTGTCAATATTCATTCAGAATTAGATTCAATCTTATAAATGGAGCGCTTTGTCTGTTCGCTTTTTAATTGCCTTGCCAAAAGCTTGTGAGGTTTTTCACTCAGTTCAAAGTTTTTCTGCTTTAGTTTTAAAATCATTTTGCTGACCTGTTCTCCTAGTATAGCGTTATACTCATATTGTAATCTCAAAATGGTATTGTAGTCTGACTGAAATTTAGAATTTCTGTAACTTTGATCTGCAGCTTTAATTTCCTCTTCTATTTTGTTCAGTCTGTTACGTTTGACTCTATTACGGTTAGCCTCAAAAGAGATGATCTGTCCTCTTATGTAAACCTTAAGAGTTTCCCATAAAGTAGAATCGTTAACTTCACCATTATCATTGGTCTCAAGAAACAGAGAAATTTTTTCATCAATATACTGGTAGAAGGCTGGGTCAGAAAACAATGTAGGATTGAAGCACCAACTGTAGGTTTGCTTGGGGAGATTGAGTTTGAGATTAATAGTTACTGGGCTGTGATCAGAAATAATTATGTTGTGATATTTACTACAAATAATATTTGAAATTAATTTGGAATCAACTAAGAAGTAATCTATGCGTGTATATGACTTATGGGCATGGGGAAAAAAAAAGAATAATCCCGATCTGTTGGGTGCTGTAGCCTCCAGATATCAACAGTACTCTTAGTCTTAATTAAATCATTGAGAGTTTGTACAGAGAGAATGTTAGGTGGAGGAGCTCTGGAAAGTCTGTCCAAATATGGGTCTAAGTAACAATTAAAATCACCTCCAATAATTAAATGACTCGTGTCATCATCAGGTATCAAGTCAAATACTTTGCGAAAAAAGGATGGATCGTCCGAGTTTGGGCCATATAAATTAACTAACGTGATAGGAAAACGATTGATTTGTCCAATTACAATAATAAATCGACCGTTAGGGTCAGTCACACAAGAATGCAAACTAAAAGGTACAGATTTACGAAACACAATTGCTACACCTCTCGCTTTGGATGTAAATGGAGAATGATAAGTCTGAGAAATCCAATTGGTTCTTAGTTTCCGATAGTGTGTTGCTTCGATATGTGTTTCTTGTAGAAACATAATGTCAGCTTTTAGAGACTTTAAGTGTGCAAAAACTTTACCATGTTTAACAGGGTGACCCAAACCACGGACGTTCCATGACACCAAAGACAGTGTGTCAACTAAATTACTCATGTATAGTTAAAACAAAATGCCAAACCAAAAGCAGTTGCAATTAAACACACATTATTAGTAGGATTTGACTGGCAGCTGAAGACAAACAAGCAAAACAAAACAAGACAAAAAAACTTAACACATGATGCACATAGAACCTGTGCATGAACAAAACCCCAGCCCTTTGCTTCCCCAATCGAAGCTGAGCTACCTACATTCTCCCCTGGGGCCACTAGGCCAAACAAAAGACGCTTCAGTAACTAACCTATCTACCGAGCACCTCAAAGACACAAAAATAATACTGAGCCATTACTTTAACAAAGCTGCAAAACATTGTACCAAAAGAACAAAGTTACAGTGTCCTCCGTCTATTTGAGTTCGTTTTCAATAAAGTTGTTGGCTTCAGCAGGACTACTGAACACTTTTACCTGCCCTTGGTGTTGAACATGAAGTCGCGCCGGGAAGCGGAGGTGATGCTGGATGTTTTTCTCCCGTAGAATTCGTTGCACCTCCTTGAAGCTCCTCCGTTTCTCCATGACATCAGAAGTATAGTCCGGGAAAACAAAGACGCGCTTTCCGCTGTATTCCAGGGAACGGCGTTGCCTGCATATGTGCAAAATCTTCTCTTTATCCTGAGCAAAGTGTACACGAGCTATGATGGTACGAGGTTAGGAGCCCTCGGCCGGCTTTGGCTGGAGAGTGCGGTGTGCTCTATCAATAACCACTGGCTTGTCGAAGTTCTCCGCACCCAGTAGCTTGGGGATCAAGTGGGACACGAAATCAGTTGGGCGACCTTTTTCTTCTCCTTCAGCGATTCCCACTATTTTGATGTCGTTCCTTCTCGATCTCCCTTCTAAGTCGAAGAGCTTGGTGCGGAGAAACTTGTTTTCTTGTCTCAGCTCATCCAGGCCAGCCTCAAGCTTCTGAACGCGCAGCTCGTGGTTTGCGGCCTGATTTTCCATGTTGCCCATCTTCTCGGCCAACTCACCATGACCATCGACGAGGCTTTGGATCTTCTGTTCAAACTCGTCAAAACGAACATTGATAGATCGGAGGATGCGCCTTTCGATTTTTTTCCAAACCAGTGGTAGATCACCATCTTCATCGCTATCCTTGCTGTGCCTCTCGTGGTTAGCTTTAGCACTAGCGTTAACTTCCTTGTTAGAGCGACCTTTCTCCTTACTCGACATTTTCCGTTTGCAGGTGAAAAGACTATGGCTCAAACGATGAAGGGTAGTCCAAACAATGTGACGGAGGCACAGATTCTGGCAAATATGGATTTAAAGCATGAAAATTGTGTTGTGCCTTGAGGAGCTACAGAAAACACGTCTACCCTTCAGCCATCTCACGAGCGCCCCCCCCTTTCCTTTCTTTTTCTATTTACTATAAGCTCATCCGGGTTACAGAGCGGGCCTCTGCTAACCACGACTCTTGATCATTTTTCTTTTAATCAAAGAATAGATATCTTCGCTCACTACCTGAACAAATAGAGCTACATTTTTACATTTTGCGACAATTTTTAATCAAGAACCAATTCAATCCCATTCCAGTTTTACTCTTCCCGTTGTGCAGCGTTGTGCTACTTTTTTCAGCTAAACCTACCGACATAGAACGAGAGCCTACCTTTTTGTTTATCAAGCTATTTTTCGGTCAAGTCAACCCCAAAAGAAGGACGAATGGTTCCTGCGTTCTCTCCACCGTCTGCCGAGATCCACCCAGCTGGCCCGAACGAAGCCTCACGGTGGTCAACAGGCAGGACACTAAGACGTTGCCATAGCGACAGACTTCACGGCCGGGGAATCCGCTGACCCGTATGGTCAGGTCCGTTCAAGACGCAACGTGGTCCCAGCCGAACCTCTGAGCCATTCTCCAACAATGTAAGCCAGCAAACGCATTGGTGTGATCTCAATTATTGGGTTGACGTCTCAAAATAACTTGAAATCTTCCTTAAATAGCTTCCAAAATCTTCCTTTTAATAACTCCGTTTAGTCACTTATCAGTCGTTCATTTTCCAAATTATTAATCATCTCGTCATACCTTCAGCGGTCTGATTACTCAGTCCATAATCCTAGTTAGAAATGCAAATCTGAATAACACACACACACACACACACACACACACACACACACACACACACACACATACACTTATTATCCCACACACAAACACCATTATACTTATTACTGTATTAATCACTGTTTTGTTATTAGTTTTAGTCAATAAATATCTTTCATTTAAACCAAAATGACAGTCTCTTTTGCGTTTATATGTGTTGACTGGGGTCAATGTTTTTCGAGGATTCTCGACATTCAGATATTAGACTGTTCCACTGAATTAATCCATTATCAGTTATTTTATTTCTCTACTTTGTAGATTGGTGCCCCATTTCATAACGAGTGCATACTTATTAAATTAACGTTTAATAAGGCAATATCACTACAATACAGCAACATGAATTAGCAATTCTGGTGACTTAGAAAGTTGTGTCAATGAAATGAGCTTCATAGCATTGCCTCTTAACTTCTTGTGAGTGTTTATGAGTGACTACAGCTGGTTACTTCTCTGAGGCCATTTAAATAGGGCTCAGTGGATACAAATGCCCACAAACGCTACAACGGGAAAGTTAAAGGAGCTCAGCACGGATCTGAAAAAGCGAATCATTGACTTGAACAAGTCAGGAAAGTCACTTGGAGCCATTTCAAAGCAAAATCTGCCGCTCACCTGTAGTTTCTCTGTTAAATGTTGCTCAATGTCTTCTGACATGTCGTCTATTCGTCTTTTGATTGTATTATCGGAGGAAGGCACTTTGGAAAGCTCATTTGTGGCATCTGGACCCAGCATGACACCTGCAATTTTTAGGCAAGCGGGGAGAATGAGTGTCTCCGCTATTGTGTGAGGTTTCTTTTGTTTTGCGATAAGCTCCGCCAGGACGTAACTAGCCTCCATTGCCTTTTCAGACACTTTCACACAATCCAACAAACGATCTTGCTGCCTCTGGTTTTGATCCCGTGCTCTTTTAAAGTAGGCTAAGTTTCTCCCAGTATGGGAGGGATGTTTGGTTTTTAAATGCCTCTTTAGCTTGCTCGGAACCATGTTAGCATTAGGTAACTTCTCCCGACAGAGAACACACTCGGGCTGAGGAGTGTTGACATCCCCGGTCCAACTGAAGCCATAAGACAGGTAACTGTCATGATACCGTCTGCTGACAGTTTTTTTTCTCTTTTCTTTCGGTGGGTTGTCGGCAGTCTCTGTGCTGATGGTTGGTGCTTTGCTCCGCACAAGAAATCGCTCCATTTTCGCTCTCGTTTGGTTTCTCTCAGGTGTTAGTCTCATAATTCCAACCTGTGCAACTGCGTGACCCGCGAAATATGAGTTCTCTTTGATTTTTTTTTTCTTAAGAATTGTTTTTAGGTAGTTTGCCTCTGTATTATGAAATGAGCGCATACAAAGCAGTGATATAGTAAATTTAAAAATATTTTTTTTCTGTAATTGTTTATTGCAATAATAATGTATGGTTGTCACAAAATCCCACGGCACACCAGCACTTGCCTCACGGCACACCAGTGTGCCGCGAAACACCATTTGGGAACCACTGCTCTAGTGCCCGCTGTGCTCACTGACTGGCACCATGGAGCTCGGCTGGCAACACAGGAATTTGCAAGTCCACCACTGGTGCTTTTCACAGATGAGAGCAGGTTCACCCTGAGCACATGTGACAGGCATGAAAGGGTCTGGAGAATGTTATGCTGCCTGTAACATTGTTCAGCATGACCGGTTTGGTGGTGGGTCAGTGATGGTGTGGGAAGGCATATCCATGGAGGGACGCACAGACCTCTACAGGCTGGACAATGGCATTCTGACTACCATTGGGTATCAGGATGAAATCCTTTGACCCATTGTCAGACCCTACATTGGTGTAGTGGTCCTGGATTCCTTCTGGTGCACGACAATGCCCGGTCTTATGTGGTAAGAGAACTCATGCAGTTCCTGGAGGATGAAGGAACTGATACCATTAGCTGGCCCCCATGCTCACCTGACCTGAATCCAATAGAACACCTTTGGAACATTATGTTTTGTTCCATCCGACACCATCAGGTTGCTCTTCAGACTGCCCAGGAGCTCAGCGATGCCCTGGTCGAGTTCTGGGAGGAGATACCCCAGGACACCATCTGTCGTCTCATTCAGAGCTTGTCCCGGCATCGTCAGTCATGCATACAAGCACATGGAGGCCATACAAACTACTGAATACCATTTCGAGTTGCTGGCAAGGAATTTCAGCAAGATGGACTAGCCTGCCACATCAGTTTTTCACTTTGATTTTGGGGTGTCTTGAATTTACCCCTCCTGGGGGGTTGATAATTTTCATTCCCATCAAACAATGTGGCACTTTTCATTCCTAACACATTATCCAGTCCATATCAATGCTAATATCCAGTTTGTTTTTCCCCCGTATTGAAATATGATGTATTTTCAAGGTGTTCCTTTAATTTTTCTGAGCAGTGTATTATGTATGCACGGTGCAGCTCGGATGTCCGCGTTTAGATACAGCTGTATAGTAAATGCTGACATCAGCATTTATGATTGACCGCGGATGTCCGCGCTGCATCGTGCATACATAATATATGCACGATGCAGCGCTGATGTCTGTCCGTGTTCCGCGCTCCGGACGGATGGTAATTTCTGTTGCATTGCGCTCTCACTTCCGCTTTTGATGACGTATTGTGCTCAGACAATTACTCGACTCTTCGTTAGTTGCAGCCCTAGTCACAAGCATTATATTTAACAATTAAAGCTGCAAGCAGCGATGGACGGGTCCTCGCATCCTTGCTGGTTGGCGAATCCACGCATATCCACCAGGTGGCACTGTGACCAAGAGTGTATGTCGGCCTATGGATGGCGTGAGGAGTGGACTCTGATCACACATGCATAATTTCAGGCAGATTGGAAAATGTTCAGGCTAGTTTTACAGCTTTTCCTGTCCATCCAGAAGGTGGTGCTGCAACGGAAAGTGTATATGGGCCCATGGATGTGTTCCGGACTGGACTCTGATCACACATGTAAAGTTTTAAGCAGATCAGAGCATGTACAGGCTAGTTATACAGCATTTCCTTCCATCCAGTAGGTGGCGCGATGACTATGACCGTATATCGGCATATACATGTGATTAGGGCAGGACCGTGATCATGCATGTAAAATTTGATGCAGATTGGAGCATGTATGGGACAGTTACACAGTATTTCCTTTTACACGGCGAATTGTCAAATTCCAGGGGTCGCCATTTCCACGCCGTTAGACTTTTGCTGAGCATTTTGATAACTTTTGATCACCCATGCCTGCTGTACATACTGGCCAAATTTCAGCTCTCTCAGTGTTACCCTGTTTAGGTAAATACCTTTTGAAAATAGTCAAAAATGACCCAAAATCGTAAATACATCTGACACATAATTCAAAATGGCCGACTTCCTGTTGGATTTGGAGCATGGGTATCAATTACATTTTTGTGTGTCTTAAAGAGTTACATATGCCTACCAAATTTCATAGCTGTAAGTGACACGTACTGGTCATAGTAAAAGTTTGAAATTTTCTAGGTGATGCTATGGAGCCAATTTGCCACAATAAGGTGAAATTCCTGTAAAACCTGAAATTCTTCGCCAGTCCAGATATGTGTGGAAGTTTTGGTGAGCATGTCAGCATTTTAAACATGTCAAGAAGTACTTTGTTTGTTACGTCAACGATGCGTTGCCATGGCAACAGCGTTTTATGAATCGTCAAAATCTTCACACTGTAGCATCGTGAAGGCATTAACACTGATGTGTCTAATTTTCAGAATGATATGACAAAGTATCGGGCAATGATACGTGCAAATGTAATGATAAATACTTGTTATTGCCAATAGGTGGCGCTAAGCGAATTTTTGACATTTATGATTGTGGAACTGTTTAGACCCCGACTGGTGTCCATCACATGAAGTTTGGTCCCGACTGAACCATTTCCAGCTGAGATACAAATGGTTCAATTTTCTTGGCGAGAAATCGAAATTCGCCGTGCCGCCACAAACACACCCTTTCATGATGAGTCACCATTTTCTCTAGGAATCATCATCAACGTGTTTGGGTTTCTGTCACCGAATTTGAGGTGAATCTGACCAACCTGCTAAGAATAGTACATGAAAGTATAAAAAAAAGTCTACTTCCTGATACCACAAGGTGGCACTGTGACTGGGAAGGTATCCAACCACATGTATGTGATAAGGGAAATACTCTGATCATACATGTAAAATTTCCGGCAGATTGGACCATGTTCAGCAGTTCCACACCACTTCCTCTTTAATGGCGAAGGATCATTATTTTGGGGAATTGCCATGGCCACGCCCTTTGACTTCTGCGGAGCATTTTGATAACTTTTCATCTGGAAGCAGTGTTGCATATGTTGGCCAAATTTGAAGCCTCTCGGACTTTCCTCTGACGAGTTATTAATCTCCAAAAATTTACAGCAAAATCAAGATGGCTGACTTCCTGTTGAGTTTACACTATGGCCGTGATTGACCTTTTCGTGTGTCCTGATGTGCTGCATATGCCTACCAAATATTGTAGTTGTAGATGAAACATCATGGCAGTTGGCCTAATGACCACATTTTGCAATTTTGCAGGGGGTGCTATAGAGCTATTTTGGCACACACATGCACAACTCTCATAAAATATCAAATTTTCACCAGTCCTCATATGCATGCCAAGTTTCACGCATTTCGGGGTTTGATAAGGCCGCCAAAAATGCAATTTAAAATGCGACCAAAGAATAATAAATAAACCCTAAGGTTTCAATAGGGTCCTAGGCACCGTGGTACCTTGGACAGTCGGTGCCCTTGCACCGTCGGTGCTTGGACCCTAAAAATACTGCACTGACAAAACAGTACTTATTACATCAGGTATGGCACTGTGGGAGATGTTCAAGAACAAAAAATTACAGAAAAATTCAACTTAAACAAATTGTCAGACATGAAAACTTATCCACTGTTTAAGCTGGGCTTTAATGGACTCCAACAAACTGTTCAAAAAAATTTCCACTTATGATGAAATGAACTCAGTTGTGCAAAAACAATCCGGGCATGTCAAACATTATGTGAATGTAATGTACAAATCTGCCACTAAAACTGTGAACACATGTAGCTGAAAGACTGTTTACAAAGCTGTGAGCTTTGTCAGTCTTGCCTGGGTTGGTATCAGCCTTCCACCACATCTCTGCAGGGTGCCACAGAAAATGATTTTCATATTTTTATGATGGTGGTGGTGGTACAGATCCTCCATCATTGCTGCAACAAGGTTTGACACATCCCTTAGGTCATTCCGACTGCAGTGGGAGATGAGGACATCCAGTGCTGCTCCTTCTGATGAAGAAGGCAGAAAGGCTCTTCCATTCAGATAACCATGTCGCTCTGTCAGTCCACACTTCAAGTAGTTGTCACTAATGATTTAGATCCAGACACTTTAACAAAGACAGTAACAATGAGAAAATTTACAGCTGCAGTTACTTTTGTCAACAAAGTACAGTAAAATTAAGTATGAGAACACACCATGAGTAAGAATGCACTAACTGTAGTGCAATGGAAAGGGTGACATTTTTATTCTGTGATGTTTTTAACCTTATGGAAATGTTTGTGTTTTCCTTTGAAGAGATCAAAGACAACTTTACTACATCAGCTGAACACTAAAGTTTATTTTTATTTTTATTCTAATGTATCATCATGTAAGCTATAAAGAATAAGGAAAAGGACAGTATTTTTATTCTTAGCTCCACGCATTTGCCTGACACTACATTCTTCTCTCAGCTCAGATGCAGAAAAAATAGTCTGCTGTGCTATTTTACATATTTTACAGAAAAGTAACTATCACTCACCTCTGGAGTTCAGTGTGGATGCTTGTAGCATCGTAGGTAGCCGTCAGACATATTACTTTTTCTGAAAAATAAAGAATCATTCCAAAAGAAGTTTTTCTCAGTGAAATGAACAGGACTTGCAAAAAACAGCACACAGTCTGACACTGATGCTGAACCAAAGAACAGTAAGATGAGCACACACTGGCATAACTCAATTGTGCCTTCACTAAACTGGGCGAATACACATTATTTAGTATCAATGTTCTGTGGTGTAATGTTAATTTAATTTAATGAGAAAATTTCTGCTGCTCATGGGTGAATAGCACATCAAAACTTTGACAGTTAAGAGACTATAATAACATTATCAATCTGTTATAACTGATCAAATGCAACCTACAGGAAACTTGATGGCATACAAAACTGGGTTTGTCAGAGTGCTAAATAAGCTAATTGGTAGCTGTAACTGTCACTGTTAACATTCACTTGATTTAGAAATTTTACCTTTAATTTACAGTACAAATTTGAATACACAATATTCGAACAGGTTTTACCATAAGAGGTTACACACACTTTAGTTACAATAAAGTAGGTTATTCCTCCTATATGCAGTATTGTGGACAAGAATACAGTAAGTTACTAAGATTACTTTAATACATACCTTTACAGTTTTCCTCGACCCATGGAAACTAATGTTTTTAGCAATGGCATCGGTAAATGCAACAGCAGCCGGCAAAGGTGGGCATGCAGAGTGTTCTCGGGCTTTCAGTCAGTCTTGCCGATCACTGCCATATCTGTCCTCTTTTCTAAATATGGTCTCTTCTGGTTTCAAGCAATCTATAATGGCAACCATGAAGTAGCAAACTCATGGCTTAATTTCACAAATCAATGGTTGACATCACAGTGGCTATGTCCATCCTTATTATACACTCTACAGTTCACCCTAGAGCATTGCACTGCAATATCTTTTGAGATATATTTGTAATAACTTCCATCTTCCTGAAGATAAAGAATGCTTAATTGTAAATCTTCCAGATTTTTTTTTTTTGCATGGCATGATTCACATCAGAAGACATTTCTTGTGAAAATAATTTTTTGTGCGCATTGATTGAACTGCAATTTTGCTAACTCTGACTCGATTTACTTTTTGCTGATGTTATGAACCTAGGAGATCACATAATTTTTTACCAACCTGCACAAAATTATGTTTTTATTATGGACAAGAACAATAAAGGGTTAGAGTCAGGGTGATTGCACAGTATCTGCTTTTGCACACAGTGGGTTAATACACACACACACACACACACACACACACACACACACACACACACACACACACACACACACACACACACAAACTGCTAGTTATATCAGTAGCCTGCAAAGGTTGTCTGCAGAACCCAGCTTACATCAGGAGGTATTTCTACATCAGTGTAAACTAGCTTATTGATATAACTCACCTTTTCTAAATTGTATTAAAACAATGTCATGGCCACTTTGACTGTTCAGTACTTTTCCTTGTCCATGAAACATTTGAATGGACTGCTTCAGCTCCATTCATGCTCCATCTGTTTGCTTATTTTTGGACTTGCTAACAGTTAAAAGGAGTTAGATACTACCAAGATGGTGACAGCTGGAGCCACCTTCGAAACCACTGTTCAGGAAATGTATAGGTGATGTCTCAGAGGGTTCATCATCTATATGTGCAGTCTATGGTTGACCATGGTGCATTGCTACAACAGACGCAGCTGTCTTGATTCTCAGGACAGCAACATTTCAGGATGTAAGCATTGTGACTTTAATATGAGTGAACAACTAAAATTTTGAAATTTTGGTATTCACTTGGTACTAGAGTATCAGTGCTCATGACATGCTTAAGTCCACAGTAGCATACGCATTAGTCCTAACAGTCCAAATGCCAACCATTCTTGAGGAACATCTTGGCAGCGGTGTGTTTGTGTGTGTACTTGGGGGAGGCAAGTATCCTTGCATGCACTTCAGTCATTTTTTATCTTTAACAAAACAGTTTGAATTAAAGTTTCAAACATGAATGGCAACATACTATGTTTGCATCCAGCTGGAGTACTTGTTGCTTGCTTGATGCATATCACTCCCATCTCACTCTGACTGCTTTTACCCTGTTTTCTCTCTATTGTATGATAACTCTCATAGAAATGCCTAAAAAAAATACAAGAAAATAAAAATAAATAAATAAAAGCTTTCTTCAAAAAGAAACAAAGAACGGAAAAATTTTCTAGTTATAATTCTTTCTGGGAAATCATTTTGAACTCTTATTCACCCAGTAAGACACACAAAATAAATGCACAGGTATACCATTTCAACCATATCCCAATATTGAACCCTGAATTAATAGTCAACATCACTGTGTTTGAAGTCTGAATAGCACATTTTATTACAGCTTGGAGAATGTCCCACACTCCATTGTAGTAAGTTAATTTAGCAGCTTATTTTTGTCAGTATGTATCTGGGCACCTAAAAGCAGTGCAATTTCTTCTCTTTTCGGCTGCTTCTATCACTGGCAAGAACTTCATAACACAACTACTCTTTGTATAGTATTAACACAAGCACTGGTAATCCAAAACCTCACATTCTCTGTAGCAAACAATTTCATCTCAGACAGAGAAAGGTGATCTGTTCTAGTGTACAGCCTCCAACTACTCTAATATACATCAAATTCCAACTCTCTTAAATCTAATTTTCTCTGACTTAAAATTCAACCCCTGTCATGTCTTCACAAACCAGTGTAATGGTATCTATGCTTCTGGTCTTATTCAAGGGTGGTGAAACAGTTGGAAAGCCACTACCTTCAAAAATTACAGCATTACAAATTTCTTCCAAGTCTCTTGAACATCTGTATAGTGCATTATATTTTTGGGTCCAGGTTCGTCATTGATATACCAGACAAAAGTGCAGGAAACAAATAGCTTTGAGATGTTTAACTAACTAGGTCTTGTGCAGGCTTTTCACTTCGGATCTCTTTTCAGTGTCTTGACAGCTGGCTAGTAAAGTTCAGTTAAATACATGTTATTGAACTTGTCATGTGCTGGAAACAAACGTCCAGACTAAGTTGTGATAGTTTGCCAGTCTGTGTCCTCACAAACAAATTCTTTACTGTAAGTCAAAACAAACACTGCAGCATAAGAAGACTTTGTGAAATAGCCACTATCCAACTTGATGACACTATTGTGATGTTCTTAATATTTCAGTCTGATCTGGGAGAGTGTACAGTTGATCTCAAAATTGCAGACATATACCAGCAGAATCCAGCAGCCCAACTGAGTTGCATTAATACCCACACTTCAGTCTCTACAAACTGTTCAGATCTCGTAAACTATTTTCAGAAATTCGACTAAAAATGTCCAAGTTATCAAACACATTGACTTTTCGAAATTAGACCTGTTCCAGAAATCTGTAAATTAAAACACGTCACTGGGCCTAGAGACACAGAACGAGCTGACACAGCATCAGCCTTTAAGAAAACACCAAAACACAGAAAAAGCACCGCTAAAAATAACTGAACAGAAATTTCATCGCTGAAAAGACAACCAAAGAGGTTGCGTCATTGGCAGACGCTGACGTCAGTGTGTTTGTTAATAAGACGCAGCTCGATGCGTCTGATCAGCTCTTCTCCCAAGGGCCTCTCCATGTACACAAAGAGCTGGAACACCCCACTGCTTTTACCCACATCACCCCGATATTTCTGCAGTCTCCTCCGCCTCGTCTGAACGAAGCTGTATTGTGGATGGTGCCATAAACCACCAGCATCCATCACAAGCACTGACACCTTCACTCACATTCTGCACCCATGGACACATTCTCCTCGTTCGGCCTTTATTCGCAGCATCCCATAAGCCTACCTTTCAGATGAAAATTCACTCGAGCATTAATCCATGATCAGCACGGTGTTATTGCTGGTTCCTGATCTCGTTTCTTCCGACGTTACGGCGCGGAAAGGGCGAAATAAATTATTGTTAAGAGGCAGCCTACGTCCTATCGGTAAACCAGAGATGCGCCCACCCGAGCCCATAGACAAGAAGAATGCTCGGATTCAAAATCAGAATTCGGCAAATGAAGGGAGAGGAGGGGGCGACCGATACACGGCCCCCTTTACACACCAAAATGTAGCAAAAGGGCTTCTCTGTTGTGTTTTTCGATCGCCTCGTCCTCCATAACAGAGTAGCCCTCTCTCTCTCGTAATTTGCCCTCCACACACATGCAGCACGTAGAGCAGCTCTTTCTCATTTAAAGGGATAGTGCTGGGGCAGCTGGAGCAGCGCAGTACACAGAGCTACTGTCTGCTTCTTATGTAACCAGCAGCAGCTTGATCTACAGTTCACAACCTGAAAAACACTCAACATACAGCGGTGTCATACCACAACACATTTTATCTGAGTTTATCTGAGCTCGTCTAATAAACTACTACTAAGAACACCCTGTCTGTAAAACTGTAATAGCGATTACAGTGTTTTCCAAACGTGTGTATTTCAAAAGCGGACGTTTCATGGACGTCGAAAAACTTTCCGGAATGACGAAACATTGATGAAGGAGGTGCAGCTTCCTCAGTCACAACTTCTGCGATAATTACTTACAATTGATGCCAGTATCTATTACCAATTACAAAAAAGGAAAATGGGCTACATTAAATAGATTAATAACGATAAATCGACATCATATAGCAATTAGTGATGGTAATATGAAATAGTGGTAAAGATGCCCAGGTCATTACAACAAAATCTAAAAAGGTCTAAAAAGAATTTAGGAGGTGTATCCCAATTCTGTCTAACATATGTACACAACAGTAATACCTTAAATGTTACAAATGCTGTATTTATGCTATTTCTACATGAGAAATGTATGTATTTTATATTACAGGAAATTAGAGGTGTCACCCATCACATGCTCAATCTGCCATGAACAAAAAAAACTATTGTAACTCTCATTACGAAGCAGCACAATTTCAAGGCACATACACTACATTAGTAGCAGCATGTTGAAATAACAGATTTACCACCAACAAATAATTATACAATCATATTTCAGTTCTGGAATACTGAATGAATGGTAGAAATGGATGTGCCGACATATGATACTGATAATGTGCATTTTATAATGGCGATTTTGAATTTGAATTTCCTATATTTATGCATAAATATTACTGAAAATATTATTAGATTTCAGAAGTCCTAAATGTAAATTCTGAGAACGAAATTGAACAAATAAGAAGAAAATAATAAATTATTTCAAATTACACCTCAGGAAAATGAATATTACATATCTGAATTCGATAACAGTATGTAAACCTGTGTTTCCCAGTCTGCCCTGACCCGCCTCCAGTTGGTGCAAAATGCAGCAGCCCGTTTCCTCACGAACACTTCAAGGCGCCAGCACATCACCCCAGTCTTCTTTTCCCTCCACTGGCTTCCAGTTTCTTTTAGGATAGATTTCAAAATTTTACTTTTAATTTTTAAAGCTCTCAACGGCCTTGCGCCTATTTATTTAATGGAACTTCTTTCTGTCTGAAACCCTAACAGGGCATTAATGTCTACCAAACAGCTATTTCTGGAAGTCCCCAAGGTCAGGTACAAACACTGGGGTGATCGAGCTTTTTCAGTTGCTGGGTTCAGACTTTGGAACAAGCTGCCCCCTGACATGTGCACCATCACTGACTTTGGCCTTTTCAAAGCACGGTTCAAAACATATCTTTTTAGACTGGCTTTTAATGCTCAGTAATGTGGTGACATTTTATTTTATTTTATTTGTTGATGTGTTCTATTGTTCCTTTCTTTTAATTTGCTTTTATTCTAATTTTATTTTAATTTTACTATTTGATTTTAACTGGAAAGCACTGTGGTCACCTTAAATAAATCTTGATTGATTGATTGATTGATTGATTGATTGATTGAACCTTCGCTCTCAGTATCTGGTGTGATGCCTTTGTGAAGCAATGACTACAACTAAATATTTTAGGCAGCTGTTGATAGGTTCTGCACATCAGCTTGGAAGAATTTTGGCCCATTCCCCTGTACAGGGCAACTTTGGGGTGTTTGGGAGTTTACTCAAATAAACTGCTCAATTCAGAACTCTCCACAACACTTCTACTGGATCAAGGTGATGACTTTGACCTGACCATTCCAAAACATGCATAGGTGCTTAGGGTTGTCTTGATGCTGACATGCTTTCTTTTGAGATTCAATTCACAAACAGATGTCCTGTCATTTTCCTTTCCTTTTTTACTGATGTAATTTAGAATCATAGATATCATTGTTCCATCAGTGACAGCAAATTGTCCTGTAGCAGATCTTCACACTCAACACTGACTGTGTACGGTTATTACAACATCAACAATAAAACTCAGTTGAGAGAGAACATTAACTCACTTCTGTTGCCGAATGGAGTATAACGTAGTCTAACGCTGAACCAAGAGATACATTTTTCACCACTTTAATAATAGATCCTTACTTTTTGAAACTGACAGCTGATTTTGAAGCAGAGCCATTACAATCATTTTAAACCTTGTAGTAAAAAAAAAAAGGAAATTCCCTCTGTTTGGAAATCAGCTTTTGTTCTTCCTTTATTAAAAGGAAGTGCCCCAGTGATTTTAACTAATTATCTATCAATGTTGGTCAAAGTTCTTGAAGCTCTTGTGAGTGAGCAAGAAAAGGAGTTTTTAATATTCCAGTGCTGTCTTATCAAAATATCAATCAGAAATTCATTCAGAAAAAACAGCACCATCACAGCTGCAATGAATGCGGTAAATTACATTATTGTTGCCCTTTACAAGAATCAGCATTGTGCATCACTTTTCATGGATCTGTCAAAGGCATTAGACATTGTTGACCATATTTCAAACTTAGCCTCTTTCATTTGGGATGCTCAGAGTACACAGTCACTTGGTTTTAAAATTATCTCAGTAGCAGAACTCAGTGCATTACATATGATGGTCTGTGCACTGAATTATATACTGTCCACAAGGGGGTGCCGCAGGGTTCTGTATTAGGTCCCCTTTTATTCATTATTTATATCAATGGTCTGGGTCTAACTGTGTCAGATGCTAATTTGCATTTTTATGATGATGACACAGTTATTTACTGCCATGGATAAACTTTTGTCCAGGCTATTGAATCTCTGCACAAAGATTTGTTGCTGTCCAGTAGCCATTACCTCACCTGAAACTTGTTCTCAGTGCAGACAAGACTAAGCTAATGTTGTTTTTGATTCTAGGACATTGCCACAAATTATTCCCTCAGTGTCCACACTTGAGTAAAATGAAATAGAACTGGCTCACATCTACAAATACCTGGGTGTCTTGACTGATGGGAAATTCACTTTCAAACCACATATGGAGAATCTTGTGAAGAAGCTGAGGCTAAAGTTGGATTTTTATTTTCGAAACAAGCTCTGTTTGTCTTTTAATGCAACAAAAGTGACATGTCACTGCAACTTTTTTGTCTGTGTTGGATTGCGGAGATATTTTGTATATACATGCTTCTGCTCAATGTCTTCCGATGGTTGACACTGTTTGCTTCTTTTAGGTTTATTGCAGGCAGGAAAATGTCGACACACCAGTAAAAGTTAAACTCTTGGGTGGGATGGCCACCCGAAGGATCCGTCATTGGTATACTTTTATATATAAGGCAATACTTGGACTTCTGCCCACCTACATTTGTTCTCTATCTGTACTAAAAAGCATTGATCTTTACTCTTTCCATTCACAAGATCATTAGTTTCTTTCTGTTCCACATGGCCATACTGAATTGGGAAATAAACATTTTTTGTTTACTCTGCACCTTTTGCATAGAAAATGTTGCAGAAAGACTGGAAATTAACCAAGTTAATCTCATTGAGCGCTTTTCAATCCAAACTGTGAATTCTTGAGGCCGACTCCACAACCCGCACTTGTTTTTCTCTTTACTCTGACAACATACACCACACATACCCATTTTCGACCAAAAAGAACAAGGTGCTAGTTCGGTTCAAGTTCAGTGCTGGTGCTTAGTTGGTTCAAATTTCGTGCCTCCTCAGAAGCACTTTGCTTTTCCATTGGCAAGGAGCCAAGTCAGAGCCACGTCATTGCGTCACTATAAAATGTCTGTATGTCATTGCTGTGGGATGCTGCTGCTTCCAGCTCCCCTTTTCCACTAGTGAACTCTGCATCGCCCTCACTATACTTGTTATGCTAACTTACATACTGTTTGAATTTTACTGCTAGCTATATATGGAGTATGTTTAATGTCAGAGCCGTACATCATAAGAGTAAACTATGAGTCAGTTTTCAATGTTAGCTTATACTTTGTTTGGTTCACATATCCTGTCATATATGTATCCAAATGTGTGTTGTGTTTTCCGTGCTTTCCCACCCCTCCCTCTTCTCCCATCCCTTCCCCTTGCCCTCCTCTGTCCTTCTCAACCCGCCCGGCCAGCAGGCAGATGGGTCCCCCCTATATAGAGCCGGGTTCTGCTCGAGGTTTTTTCCCTGTTAAAAGGGTGTTTTCCTTGCCACTGTCGCCTTTGGGCTTGCTCTGGGGTCCGGCATATGGGTTCTGTAAAGCGTCTTGAGACGATTTGACTGTAATTGACGCTATATAAATAAAATTGAATTGAATTGAATTGCATGCGTAGCCATTCAGCAACATTCACGCACCGTAACCATGCAATTGCTGTTCTTGACTGATCCTGACTTTACAAGCCTACATGGCGATCCAGAAACAAATAATCAAACTGTTAGTAGCTGCCTGTCTTCATCGTAGTCACAGGCAATACTGACTACATTTGTGAAAACAGGTAATTGTCAAAGATGTTTTGATTCTTAACAGTTGTGTGTTAGCGTTAGCCTGGCCACTTAGCTTCGACTATATTTGCATTCTTTACATAGTGGTTAAACAAATCCAATAAGTTGATGACTAGAAAAGCACTCAGAGAGCGCAGTACTCTGCCAAGGCTGGTCAGTTGACGCATCATTTCAGATGGATGAAATCTTTAATAAAAAATGACCTTGCACTGAGCACAGGCATGTGTTATGCATGGATACTGAATTGCGTGTAAATTAATCTTATAAAGGTGTGTTGATCAGTTCATCACTTTTGGCAAGCCTTTGTTTTGCTAGTGTTAAAATAACCGTTCACTCCATGCTTTTGTTTTAAAAGCATATTTATAGTGTTACGGGATTTTATTTTGGAACCATTGCAGCGGCACAGGAAATGTTTATCTAAGAAGCAGTTTCTTGATATGACAAGGACTATGCCAAAAAGTCCGGCAATTCACATAACGATGAAAGAAAACGATCACACACTGCTGCTGTCTAGGAAAGGATGTGTATGAACTTTGAAGCACCTAGCTGGAATGGGGACAAGCTAGGTGTTTCCTGAAGAAAGGAGTGAAGGACAGAAAGGTGAATTTATGTTCAAAATAAGACTGACGGCTGAACGTAAATAAAGGCTTTGTGAAACACCAGGAGCTTCACCATTGTCTGTCTGGGGTTTTCTACATTGCGTGACCAAAATATGTAGAGGGCGGCGGGAATTGATGGGACTCAGAAGCATCCCACAATTTAATCAATTGTTCCTTGTATGATGTCTAACTGATAAATCAATCAATTTGTAGTAGGATGCAATCGTGATCATCAGCAGGTAACTGACACAGTGTTCACATCATGGTTACAGAGATGCCGTGTCGGCAGCTGTATCTCACAATGGAAAATCCTTAACGAAGCCATGGATCCAGACTATAAGCTATCATGTGAAAATTTAATGAGGTGGTCCTTTACATAAAACTTTGAAATGCACAGTCTTTACAAGTGTATGGAAACTTTTGGTCATAACAGTATTACCCACAAGCACAGAAGTCTGTCTAAAAAAAAAGAAACATATGATATTTTCAGCCAGATAATATTTTGATTCAACAATGTTGAAACTTTAGAATGATATATACTAGCAAGTCATGCCTGTCTTACATAAATCTAACAATTATATTTGTACATTCATACTAATTGGGATTCATGTTGATATAAGTAAACAGGAGGGTGAGAGTGAGCAAAAATCCTAAATGTGACACCATTTCATTTTATAACTGGTAGCATACTGTATATTAAATGTTTTATTTCAATTTCAACATTGGTAATGAAGTACAATTTTAACCAGGTGGTCCATGTTTGCATACCCTGCACAAAACAACACAGTACAAGATGAAGTATCTAAGATGTGCTTTTAGTAGTCTGTGTTTGGAACACTGTACATAAGTTCACTAAGGACATACACACATCAACAGGATGCAACATCGCATGATTGTGAAGGGGCTGCACAGTGGCCTAGTGGTTAGCACTTTCGCCTTGCAAATCCCGGCCTGGGCCTGGGATCTTTCTGCATGGAGTTTGCATGTTCTCCCTGTGCATGCGTGGGTTTTCTCTGGGCACTCCGGCTTCCTCCCACAGTCCAAAAATATGCTGAGGTTAATTGATCACTCTAAATTGCCTGCAGGTGTGAATGTGAGTGTGATTGTTTGTTTGTATATGTAGCCCTGCAACAGACTGGCAACCTGTCCAGGGTGTCCCCTGCCTTCGCCCGAGTCAGCTGAGATAGGCTCCAGCACCCCCCACGACCCTCGGGAGTGTAAAGCGGTGTATAGAGAATGGATGGATGGATGGATGATTGTGAAGTCACAGTTGGATTCTGTGTCACTATATTTGTCTTTCCTTAAGACCTTCACATTCTTTTTCAGATCTTTCTTTGAACTTGTTAAGTTTGGGATTGAGATCACATAAAATTGTTCAGAAAAGAAATTGGACCTTTTCTTTTTTTTTTTTTGAGTACACAACCTCACAATCTAAGAAATTGTGACACAATTACAGAGGAAATAGGCTTTGACTGTTTTCACTTCAAGAAAGGTTTGTCAACAGTTTATTAGCTACTGTCCACAACCAAGAATATCATTTAGTGAAACAACCCTTGAAAGCTTCCTCCCAGGAGTTTGTCTCGTATGGACACCACTCCATTTCTGTGCCACTCTCTCATTTCCAAGGAGGCAGGGAGCTGTCTATTTAGAATTCTAGCATTCTATTTTTAGAATCCTATGTGCGTGTTCAATATCACACCCTATTGGCACAAAGAGGTACACCCACATAGCTGTGCACAAAGCATCTGTAGACAGCACACTTTCAAGCACAATACATAAGGCATTGTAAATATACAAAGTACACATGCTGAAACAGAAAACAGACTGATGTATTTTCATTCTAAGCACAGAAACATAATATGCAAACATAAACAACTGCAGATTTTAAAATTGTCAAATAAAGCCTAGTAAAAACCAAGAAGCAGATAGTGCACACACTATTGCATTAATAATGTATGAATTTTAAGTGGAGAAAGAAGAACACTCCCTGAAATGGATAGAGGGGGAGGGGCTTCTACTTCTAGCAGCATTGCCATTCATTTCTGCATGTTTGTATTCTTTGTATTCATATGTGCAGTGCAAGGACAATAATAGCCAAGTACTCCCTGGCACACTTATTTGTAAACACGAAAAGTCCCTATTCTTCAGCTAAAAAAATTGTTTGGGTTTTTTTTAATTAAAAAGCTGTTATAGAACACTTTGTGGTTGATAAAACATGTTCAAAAAGTTGTCGCACAATTTCATCTCTTTCTCTCAT
The DNA here is from genome assembly GCF_021347895.1 of Acanthochromis polyacanthus. Classification (NCBI taxonomy): domain Eukaryota; kingdom Metazoa; phylum Chordata; class Actinopteri; family Pomacentridae; genus Acanthochromis; species Acanthochromis polyacanthus. The sequence continues at coordinate 22,883,607 of NC_067133.1, read as the reverse complement.
TAACCTAAAATTGATGACATACACCGTTACATAGTTTCTTATTTCTTGTAGTCATAGTTGACAGGCAATCAATCCAATGCAATATTCCACATCCAAACACGTTGCATGCTTAGTGGGTATTGCTGTCAGTGGAGAGAATCATTATTCACCTAGGCAAGTCATAAAAAAGGCAGTTTAAGACTGTCACAGTCCCACCCTGGCCCACTGTCTGCCTTTTTCTCTCCCCTTCTTCTACTTCTTTTCCTCTTTCTCTCTCTCTCTCTTTCTCTCTCCCTCCTTTTCTCCTGGCTTCTATCTTCCTTGTCTTCCCCTCTCCTCTTTCTCCTCCTCACATCTCTCCTTTGCTCTCTCTCTCTCTCTTCTCCTGCTCTCTCTCTCGGTCCCACCCCCTCTGTGCTACGCCCCTGACTGCGGTAATCGGGGTTCAGTGACTCAGCTGTGGAGGGAGTGCAGCTGCATCTGATCGGTCATCAGCACCTGATAAGAACCAGCTCCAGTCTCCGCCCGATTAGCGTCTGCTACAGTGACAAGTTGCTGTGGGGTCCGTGTATATTTTGGTAATTGGATTTTCCGTTCTAAAGCAGGTATTGAAAAACAAAAAACGAGTGGTTATTTGATTTTCGTTTTCAAAGGCAAAAATTAAAATTGAAATACAAGGCGTTTTTCCTTTTCACAATCAAAAAGGGATATACGAATTTTTAAAAAAATGCTTTGATTTTCATTTTTTATTTACGATAACAAAAAATAAAATAAGTAAGAGACAGAAACGATAAAAGGTCCGTTTTTTCGTTTTCTGAGACCGGAAGTGGTCATCAGCAAGGGTGGAGCCAAACAGAGTACGGTGCATAGACTGTAAATAAATGGGTTTTGTTTGTTTGTTTTCATGGTCAAAATGAAAGATCAAGTGGCCGATCTTAAAATAAATCAATATCGATTTTTTTTATTTATTAAGTTTTGCGACGCAAGGGGGCGTGGTTACCTGATTGACAGTTCGTCTGGAATGACTGACAGTCTGGAGGATTAATTCTGATATGGTCACTGGTGGTTTATCGATGAAGAAGCAGAACCTTTTCCACAGACACTTTTCCTGGCTGTTGGCTTGTTTTAACCATTTTGCTACCTTCGGCTGATTCTACCAGCAGACACTGAAAGTTCGGTAAGTAGGCTAAATGTTTATGTTCTTGTCGGTGCCGCTTTTAATGCACTTCATATGCAACTTCCGTGTCAGATATAATGTGTGCCATGCAGTCCAGATGTTGGTGGAGTTTATTTCTTTGTGTATTGACAAGAGAAGAGAGTTAGCATCCAGTAAATATTAGCTTTAATATAAATTAGTGATGCTAACCGAGCGAGCTGCTCAGTCGTAGCCTGATTAAACCTAGTGTAGCATTAAGCTAACGATGTTTGCATTGTGTTTCATGGAAAAGGCTGAAGTGTGTCGTGTTAGTGTAATGTGGTACATTTAGTTAATAAAACTGTGTGGAGACGCTGGTTCACATTAATATAACGTTTAGAAAACCTAAATGTGATTCAAACAGTAAGGTTAAGGTTCTATGTTGTCAGTAGTCCTAAATATCTGCTGAGTCTCTGAAGTTAAACTGGAGAAAACAGTAAATCTACTCTCTAGTCGTTAACATTGTTTAATGACTGATTCACATGTTGTAGTACGTCTTAGTGCAGATTAGAAAAATAACCTCCCAGAATATGTCCAAAATAATGATGAACACTACAGTTAATACATTTAAACTGCAGCACAGATAAGCTGGATAATAAAATCCTCTCCTAAAGCTAAAGTGACTACAGGTCTTTGTCGTTCAGTGCTTGGAAAACTATATGAAATAGGAAATCTTTCCAGGGATACTTTAAAATGAACCGCTGCTGTTGATGCTGATACTGTGACATCTCTCTTCATCCCAGGTGTCTCATGTTCACTGTGAGGATCTTCTGAATGAAGCCACCAGAAGGAAAACCTCATCTGGTTGTGAAGGAGACTGAATGGACGACATCCTCAGTGAACCACTTCCTGTTTAGCTTTCACTGACAGAAGGACAGACCAACTCTTTCAGCAGTTTATTATTCTCTGTTCTTAGTATTCACAGATTCTATTTATCACCTTTAACTTCATCTCTGCTGCTGTAACAGAAATACAACAGGGTTTCTGCAGAACATTAATAGTCATTAAGTTGATTTTGCAGAAATTAAGGTCTTAAATGGCATTAAAAATCATTAAATTTGATTCTCGGTGGCATTAAAATTTCTTTCTGCAGTTTTCAAGAAAATAATTGACAATAATATATTTATAGACTGCGATTTGTCAGGTATGTGCATCTGCGTAAACATGCCGAAGCACTGAAATAATTGTTCCAGCCGGGTGGGTACAATTTCTAAAAACTGCATGTTTTTAAAGTGGCTGGCAGGCTGGACCAGGCTGGGAAATGGGGAAACACAAATTCCAGCAAAAATGGCTGAAAAACGTGGATTTCAGAGAATGACTGCAGCCCGTTGGTGTTCAGGGGTGGTTCCCAGATTCAGAAATAGTCAAATGTCGGGTTTTCATATAAAAATCTAGCCTAGCCATGCTAGATCCCATGTTTCTGATGGCACAAGGGTCTAGGGAAGCTCGACAGGGAGGGAGGCGGGCTAAAAGGTTGTCTATCAAATCCCTCTGCAGCAACTGGGTAGGTATACAACCAATCAACGCAACGAATAGGCTGACGTGGTTCCGAGAGCACTGGCGGATTGTGTGGCTAAGTCCCATTAGCTTCCCAACCAGCGGAGCCAACTGGAAAATTAAGGATTTGCCATATCCCGTCGGCATAAGTCCAAATACGTCTTTCTTCTCAATGAAACACTTAAGTGCCGTCCTTTGTTTATCTTTCAAGTTGAATTTTAGCTTCAAATCTTTAAGGGCTGTGGCCAAAGCCGAGTCGAAAGATAACTGTTTATTGTGCGCCAGTTGTTTCTGTCAGAATCGTCACGCCTCTGTCGTCACTTCGTTACGCCCGCCTTCTGACTCTACACTTCATGGTGATTGGTCCGGCCAGTTTTAGGAGAATCCAGCCTCGAGCCTTATGGAGGGTAACTAGACCCTCCCTGGCAGAGAATTAAATTCGTTGCCGTGGGTTGTCTAGCGCGGCTAGGCTAATAAAAATCATCTTTTACAAAAAAAACCCAAACCAGTGTAATTTGAGTTCATGGTCGTGGCATTAAATTTTTTACAGTATAGCATAAAAATGGCATTAAAAAGCATTAAATTTGACTGGTTGATATCTGCAGAAACCCTGTACAATGTTATTTATAGCAGATATGCAGCATTAAAACATCAACACATTCAGCTCAAGAGCTTCATTATTTCCTTCATTGCACATTTAAAAACTGCATTATTTAACAATTGTGAACTGTAAAGATGTGTAAACACGTAATAAATGGATGAAATAAATAATGTGTTGCTGACAGTGAAGTGTAAAAATTGAACAGTCACAAGACAAGTATTATGAAGAGAGGAGCTGAATCTGCAGCATCATTGTTTTTAATGGAAGCATGAGGAGGACATCAGTGCTGCTCTTCCTCACAGCGATGGAGAGAAGACTGTTCAGAGAACCACAGCTGGATGTTCAGGTTCTCTGTAGCTCTCAGTTCATCAGATCAGATGTTCCCAATGATCCAGACCAAGGCTGGAAGGAAAAGACACAAACAGTGAGAAGAAGATCTCCAAGGTTCTTTCAGTCCAACTGCTGGAACTTTAAATATCAGAATGAACACATCAGGGTACGAATGAAACACAACAGAGTGTTGTATTTTGTCCTACTTTCTAATCTTATAGAAATGTTTGTTTTCCTGGTTGAGGCCAAAGAGTATTTTACTGCCTTAGATGGACAATAAAGTTTATTATTTTTATTCTAATGTATCATTAGCGTTAACATGAGCTCCACAGTTATCTGACCGTACACCGTTGTATGAACAGAAGCTGTTAAATAGTCTGAAGCAAAGAACAGATATATTAACTCAGAACTGAACTGTTCTTCATTCATTGAACTGAGAGATTAACATTCATCAGAGTTCTGTGGAGGAACGTTAACATAGATTAATTTCTATCTGCTGATCATTAATGAACTGCGCCTCGAAACAGCAGTTTCCCTATGACTGATCTATTATGATTGATCAGCTGTGACCTTCAGGACACTTAGCTACACCTAATAGATAACACTGACTAACCGGGATTAGCCTCATTGTAAATACAAAGTTAGGAAACATAAATTGAGATTTATAGAACGACTTTAAAACACGATGTTAGAACAAGTTTATATCAGAGGTTACAGTCTGATGGTAACTTACAGTAACTTCACTGCTTTATATGTGATATTGTCCAGAAGTAGAGAAGAGTGCAACTAGTTACAAAGTTGACTTTAACACTTACCTGTAGAGTTTATCTCCACTTTTGGAAGCTAACGTTGTTAGCAGCAGCGGTAGCAGCATCCATAAACAGCAGAAGCCGGTAAATGTGGGCGGGACAGAGAGTCCTCGGCTCTGATTCAATCTGACCACCCTTGCTGCTTGCTCCACCCTTGCTGATGACCACTTCCGGTCTCAGAAAATGAAAAACGGTTCTTATTTCGTTTCTGTCTCTGACTTATTTTATTTTTTGTTTTTGTAAATAAAAAATGAAAATCAAAGCATTTTTTGAAATTCGTATATCCATTTTTAATCGTGAAAAGGAAAAACGCCTTGTATTTCAATTTTAATTTTTGCCTTTGAAAATGAAAATCAAATAACCATTCGTTTTTTGTTTTTCAATACCTGCTTTAGAACAGAAAATCCAATTACCAAAATATACATGGACCCTCTGGTCACAGGTGCACTTCATCGCACATTCTGTGGCTGACTTGCGTTTAACCTGTGTTTGTTCTGCTTGCAGTTTCTGATGGCCACTCTGCCTGGTTTGCCTCTGCCCTGCTGATCCAGCTGTTAGTGGGAAGTCTGTCTTCTGCTTCGCTTCTGGAAGAGGCCTCGGATCCCCCCCCCCGTCGATGCTGTTCCACCCGGCCAATCTGCCAGGTGATCTGGACTCTTGTTCCCTGCCACGGCTCCCCGCCGAACAATTTGCGGCGCCGGCACCCGTCTCCTAGACTGTGTGCCCGCCCCGACTGTTAGGATTTTGGTGTTAGTAAGTCAGCCGTTTTGTTAGCCAAATTGCTAATCACCTTCAGTTTCAATTTGGGCCTGATTCATTGGTTTATTAGCCTGGTTTCTAGTTCATATGGGCCATCTGCATGGACATCAGCCACCCAGGACACTCCCCGTTTGTCCCTCTGCTGTCAGTGAAGAGGTACCGGGCCATCAAAACACCGACTGCCAGGCTGAGGAACAGCTTCTTCCCTGTTGCCTCCATTACACCATTATACTACCTTCCTCCCTCTCCCCCATCCAAAAACATGCAGAATCCAGAGATGGAACTCTTACCCACCCCACACACCCCTGCTGTCAAACAGAGGTCAAACAGCCTATCTCTTCAATAACAGAGGAGATAGGCTTTGACTTTATTCACATAAAGATGGACAATAATCATCTTAATGTGGAATAATCATTTCATATCAAACATTTTACTTGCATCAGTCACTTGAATGCAGATGTTGCACCTCATTGCACTACTACACTTTTACACTTTTTTAAGTGTGTATACAGTGCCTTGTGAAAGTATTCGGTCCCCTTGAACTTTTCAACCTTTCGCCACATTTCAGGCTTCAAACATAAAGATATAAAATTTTAATTTTTTGTCAAGAATCAACAACAAGTGGGACACAATCGTGAAGTGGAATGAAATTTATTGGATATTTTATACTTTTTTAACAAACAAAAACCTGAAAAGTGGGGTGTGCAATATTATTCGGCCCCTTTACTTTCAGTGCAGCAAACTCACTCCAGAAGTTCAGTGAGGATCTCTGAATGATCCAATGTTGTCCTAAATGACTGATGATGATAAATAGAATCCATCTGTGTGTAATCAAGTCTCCGTATAAATGCACCTGCTCTGTGATAGTCTCAGGGTTCTGTTTAAAGTGCAGAGAGCATCATGAAGACCAAGGAACACACCAGGCAGGTCCAAGATACTGTTGTGGAGAAGTTTAAAGCCAGATTTGGATACCAAAAGATTTCCCAAGCTTTAAACATCTCAAGGAGCACTGTGCAAGCAATCAGATTTGCAGTGGTCTGATACTCCTTCCATTTCAATATACCAAGACCCGGCCGTCCCTCTAAACTTTCACCTCGAACAAGGAGAAGACTGATCAGAGATGCAGCCAAGAGGCCCATGATCACTCTGGATGAACGGCAGAGATCTACAGCTGAGGTGGGAGAGTCTGTCCATAGGACAACAATCAGTCGTACACTGCACAAATCTGGCCTTTATGGAAGAGTGGCAAGAAGGAAGCCATTTCTCAAAGATATCCATAAAAAGTCTGGTTTGAAGTTTGCCACAAGCCACCTGGGAGACACACCAAACATGTGGAAGAAGGTGCTCTGGTCAGATGAAACCAAAATCGAACTTTTTGGCCCCAATGCAAAACGATATGTTTGGCGTAAAAGCAACACAGCTCATCACCCTGAACACACCATCCCCACTGTCAAACATGGTGGTGGCAGCCTCATGGTTTGGGCCTGCTTTTCTTCAGCAGGGACAGGGAAGATGGTTAAAATTGATGGGAAGATGAATGGAGCCAAATACAGGACCATTCTGGAAGAAAACCTGTTGGAGTCTGCAAAAGACCTGAGACTGGGACAGAGATTTATCTTCCAACAGGACAATGATCCAAAACATAAAGCCAAATCTACAATGGAATGGTTCACAAATAAACGTATCCAGGTGTTAGAATGGCCAAGTCAAAGTCCAGACCTGAATCCAATCGAGAATCAGTGGGCAGAGCTGAAGACTGCTGTTCACAAATGCTCTCCATCCAACCTCACTGAGCTCGAGCTGTTTTGCAAGGAAGAATGGGCAAGAATTTCAGTCTCTGGATGTGCAAAACTGATAGAGAGATACCCCAAGCGACTTGCAGCTGTAATTGCAGCAAAAGGTGGCGCTACAAAGTATTAATGCAAGGGGGCCGAATAATATTGCACGCCCCACTTTTCAGGTTTTTATTTGTTAAAAAAGTTTAAAATATCCAATAATTTTCGTTCCACTTCACGATTGTGTCCCACTTGTTGTTGATTCTTGACAAAAAATTAAAATTTTATATCTTTATGTTTGAAGCCTGAAATGTGGCGAAAGTTTGAAAAGTTCAAGGGGGCCAAATACTTTCACAAGGCACTGTATATACACTCAACAAAAATATAAACGGAACACTCTTGTTTTTGCTCCCATTTTTTATGAGATGAACTCAAATATCTAAAACTTTTTCCACATACACAATATCACCATTTCTCTCAAATATTGTTCACAAATCTGTCTAAATCTATGATAGTGAGCACTTCTCCTTTTCTGAGATAATCCATCCCACCTCACAGGTGTGCCATCTCAAGATGCTGATTAGACACCATGATTAGTGCACAGGTGTGCCTTAGACTGCCCACAATAAAAGGCCACTCTGAAATGTGCAGTTTTATCACATAGCACAATGCCACAGATGTGGCAAGATTTGAGGGAGTGTGCAATTGGCATGCTGACAGCAGGAATGTCAACCAGAGCTGTTGCTCATGTATTGAATGTTCATTTCTCTACCATAAGCCATCTCCAAAGGCGTTTCAGAGAATTTGGCAGTACATCCAACCAGCCTCACAACCCCAGACCATGTGTAACCACACCAGCCCAGGATCTCCACATCCAGCATGTTCACCTCCAAGATCGTCTGAGACCAGCCACTCGGACAGCTGCTGAAACAATCGGTTTGCATAACCAAAGAATTTCTGCACAAACTGTCAGAAACCGTCTCAGGGAAGCTCATCTGCATGCTCATCGTCCTCATTGGGGTCTCCACCTGAGTCCAGTTCATCGTCGTAACCAACATGAGTGGGCAAATGCTCACATTTGATGGCATCTGGCATGTTGGAGAGGTGTTCTTTCCACGGATGAATCCCGGTTTACACTGTTCAGGGCAGATGGCAGACAGCGTGTGTGGCGTCGTATGGGTGAGCGGTTTTCTGGTGTCAGTGTTGTGGATGGAGTGGCCCATGGTGGCGGTGGGGTTATGGTATGGGCAGGCGTCTGTTATGGATGAAGAACACAGGTGCATTTTATTGATGACATTTTGAATGCACAGAGATACTGTGACGAGATCCTGAGGCCCATTGTTGTGCCATACATCCAAGAACATCACCTCATGTTGCAGCAGGATAATGCACGGCTCCATGTTGCAAGGATCTGTACACAATTCTTGGAACCTGAAAACTTCCCAGTTCTTGCATGGCCAGCATACTCATGTCACCCATTGAGCATGTTTGGGATGCTCTGGATCGGCGTATACGACAGCATGTACCAGTTCCCACCAATATCCAGCAACTTCGCACAGCCTTTGAAGAGGAGTGGACCAACATTCCACAAGCCACAATCAACAACCTGATCAACTCTATGCAAAGGAGATGTGTTGCACTGCATGAGGCAAATGGTGGTCACACCAGATACTGACTGATTTTCTGAGTCCCCCGATAAAACAAAACTGCACATTTCAGAGTAGCCTTTTATTGTGGGCAGTCTAAGGCACACCTGTGCACTAATCATGGTGTCTAATCAGCATCTTGATATGGCACACCTGTGAGGTGGGATGGATTATCTCAGAAAAGGAGAAGTGCTCACTATCACAGATTTAGACAGATTTGTGAACAATATTTGAGAGAAATGGTGATATTGTGTATGTGGAAAAAGTTTTAGATCTTTGACTTCATCTCATAAAAATTGGGAGCAAAAACAAAAATGTTGCGTTTAAATTATATATATACACACACACATACACGATATTGCCAAAAGTATTCACTCACCTGCCTTGACTCGCATATGACTGTAAGTGATATATATATATATATACATATATATATATATGTGTGTGTGTGTGTGTGTGTGTGTGTGTGTGTGTGTGTGTGTATTTCATATTTGTTTTATACAGCTGTTTGTTACACTATGTTGTTTTTGGTTTTTTTGAAAGTGCCAACAAAGTTGCGTTGCAGAAATGCAATGACAATAAATATCCTTGAATCCTTTGTAGTTTAGTCTATGCTTTTGTGAATTGTGTTTGGTTTCGCTTTGTGTTACTTTTGCATTATAAATAAATCTCTTTGTTTTAATCTGTCTTTGTCTGATCTGTGTGCCTGCGCTTTGGGTTCCAACTCTCCTGCCCCATGATAAAGACAAGGTAAAACAGTGAGACAAAACTCTATGTGAAGCATTTGCTAGAATTTCGGCTTCAGTGTGCAGTCGCCCAATAGCTCTAGGTGGTACTCTGGCTTACCAGGAAGGCCCACTGCAGCTGAAGCAAAAAGGATTATACATCCAGTTGCAAGAATCAGTTGAACAGTGAAGTATGAGCTAAGAGAGAAAAGTCTTTCACCACATCCACACACAACCCGTTCAGTGAAAATAAGTTTGTGGTTTCCATCCCTGCATAATATTTCTGTAAAATCCTGTATGGACACTTTCAGTTGTAACTGAGCTCTGATTTGATACTCAGCAACAATGAAAGGGCAAGCTATCATAGAGGGTTTGGGTTAATTGCTACACTGTATGCCTTTTTTTTTTTGCAAAGGAAGACATCAGTTGTCATTTTCATCCTGTCAAATGTGAATTTGCTGGGGTATCACTGGACACAGACATTTTTGGAAATAAGCCAAGATTTGGGTTTTAGGAATTCTAATTATATCATACCAGTTTGAATATGAATGATTATCCACTGATACACCATCAGATAAACACATGTGAGCTCATATAAGAGCAGTGACGATGACTCAGCCAATAGCGTTGCCATGGAAACACTGCTTCTTTGCAATCAGTCGCTTAGTAACTGTGCAGTTGCTGAGGAACAAACCAGTGTGTAGGGATATGTTTGAGTATATGAGTGTGTTTACTATAGAACTCATCAGCTGAAACTGCTAATTTGTTGTAACTGCTAGTTCACTGAGTGGATACTAAAATTAGAACGATTGAAATAAAAAGCCCACACTTCCAGTGATTCCAACATTGTCTAACAAATTTTAAAAACTGGTGCATAACCGAAACCACACAAAAAGTTAACTGCTTCAGTCATTTTTCAAATAAATTTAGACGGAGACTGACTCTTCATTTTGCTGGTCCTCTAATCTGGAAATCATACTTGTGAGAATTATATAGTGCATACTGTAGTTATTTGTAGACAGCTCACACACTCATTCAAAATAATCAATGTGGCCTAGCAATACAATCTTCAGACGATGCAAAACCATCAAAATAAAATCCATAATATACAAATTTAAGCTGAAAATCATTACATGGCAGTGTAACGCTTGAATCAAACCCCTAACTCCCTGTAAGTACTGCTTAGTACTGAGGGTACGTGTGGTAACTCAGCCTGCTTTCTCTCCATCCTTTAGTAAATTACACATTAGAACTATGTAACAAGTGCAGCCTTTTTCTGCTTCATAGGAGGTGGTCACAATTAAAACAGAATCATAAATAAGTTAAATCCTCAGAACAAAAGTATCCATTCCACCAAAGATGGCACTGACCAGAAGTACAATAAATTCTCTTCTAAAAGTGTGTATTCAAATTATGACAGTCTCAAAAATTCACCCAGTTGCTACTGATGACCCAATCTAAGATTACCTGTAATGTAGTGGCTGTTCAAAAAGTACAATCTAAGATGGCAAGCATCCCATTTGTGGATCTATAACCGCACAAGCCAAAATTCATCATATTGCGCTTTTCCACAACAGTAATTCCTAATAAGATAAACAACTCACTGATCTGCTCCTGCTCAGTTTTTATTCTTTTTAGTGTTTTTTATCCTTTTTATTTGCGATGAAAAAGTGTTTGAAATTATGAAAAAAAGAAATAGAACTCACTTCCCATATACATACACACGTGGACAAAATTGTTGGTACTCCTCAGTTAAAGAAGGAAAAACCCACAATTCTCACTGAAATCACTTGAAACTCACAAAAGTAACAATAAATAAAAATTTATTGAAAATTAAATAATCAAAATCAGCCATCACTTTTGAATTGTTGATTAACATAATTATTTTAAAAAACAAACTAATGAAATAGGGCTGGACAAAAATGATGGTACCCATAACTTAATATTTTGTTGCACAACCTTTTGAGGCAATCACTGCAATTAAACGATTTCTGTATTTGTCAATGAGCGTTCTGCAGCTGTCAACAGGTATTTTGGCCCACTCCTCATGAGCAAACAGCTCCAGTTGTCTCAGGTTTGATGGGTGTCTTCTCCAAATGGCATGTTTCAGCTCCTTCCACATATGTTCAATGGGATTCAGATCTGGGCTCATAGAAGGCCACTTTAGAATAGTCCAACGCTTTTCTCTCAGCCATTCTTGGGTGTTTTTGGCTGTGTGTTTTAGATCGTTGTCCTGTTGGAAGACCCATGACCTGCGACTGAGACCAAGCTTTCTGACACTAGGCAGCACATTTCTCTCCAGAATGCCATGATAGTCTTCAGATTTCATCGTACCTTGCACACTTTCAAGACACCCTGTGCCAGATGCAGCAAAGCAGCCCCAAAACATTACTGAGCCTCCTCCATGTTTCACCGTAGGGACAGTGTTCTTTTCTTCGTATGCTTGCTTTTTGAGTCTATGAACATAGAGTTGATGTGCCTTACCAAAAAGCTCCAGTTTGGTCTCATCTGTCCAAAGGACATTCTCCCAGAAGCTTTGTGGCTTGTCAACATGCATTTTTGCAAATTCCAGTCTGGCTTTTTTATGAGTTTTTTTCAGCAGTGGTATCCTCCTTGGTCGTCTCCCATGAAGTCCACTTTGGCTCAAACAACGACGAATGGTGCGATCTGACACTGATGTACCTTGGCCTTGGAGTTCACCTTTAATTTCTTTGGAGGTTGCTCTGGGCTCTTTGGATACAATTCCAACGATCCGTCTCTTCAATTTGTCATCAATTTTCCTCTTGCGGCCACGTCCAGGGAGGTTGGCTACTGTCCCGTGGGTCTTGAACTTCTGAATAATATGAGCCACTGTTGTCACAGGAACTTCAAGCTGTTTAGAGATGGTCTTATAGCCTTTACCTTTAAGATGTTTGTCTATAATTTTTTTTCGGATGTCCTGGGACAATTCTCTCCTTCGCTTTTTGTTGTCCATGTTCAGTGTGGTACACACCTTTTCACCAAACAGCAGGGTGACTACTTGTCTCCCTTTAAATAGGCAGACTGATTGATTATGAGTTTGGAAACACCTGTGATGTCAATTAAATGACACACCTGAGTTAATCATGTCACTCTGGTCAAATAGTTTTCAATCTTTTATAGAGGTACCATCATTTTTGTCCAGGCCTCTTTCATTAGTTTGTTTTTTTAAATAATTATGTTAATCAACAATTCAAAAGTAATGGCTGTTTTTGATTATTTAATTTTCAATAAATTTTTATTTATTGTTACTTTTGTGAGTTTCAAGTGATTTCAGTGAGAATTGTGGGTTTTTCCTTCTTTAACTGAGGGGTACCAACAATTTTGTCCACGTGTGTATGTTTCATATTAAAAGCCTATTAAGAAACGAGGCTTATTCAATCACAACACATTTTAACTGAGACATCTGGTGGGAAGTGTTGAATTCCATTGACAGCAACTAAAACACTGAAGGCAAACAAAGACATAACATGCAGAAGGCATTACTGAGTACAGATAATGAAAAGTTATACAGAATTAAAAAATAATAAAATTGCAACAAAAAAAATCAACATAAAATGAATGTACAATCTTGAGCATTAATCAATTTGTGATTTATTTTAATTTTTTGCTTATTTAAGACTACTGTGTTATGATCCCTGCTCCAGCCCCTGTTTCTCTCCTTCTTACTCCTGTTCCCTCTGCATCTGTGTCTGTTTTGCTCTGTCTATCCCTCTGGCTCCCTTTGTCTGCTCGTCTCCTCTGTCTCTCTTCTCTCTCTCTTTTATCCTTCTGCCGTACATCATAAGAGTAAACTATGAGTCAGTTTTCAATGTTAGCTTATACTTTGTCTGTGTCACATATCCTGTCATACATGTATCCAAATGTGTGTTGTGTTTTCCTTGCTTTCCCACCCCTCTCTCTTCTCCCATCCCTCCCCCTTGCCCTCCTCTGTCCTTCTCAACCCGCCCGGCCAGCAGGCAGATGGGTCCCCCCTATATAGAGCCGGGTTCTGCTCGAGGTTTCTTCCCTGTTAAAAGGGTGTTTTTCCTTGCCACTGTCGCCTTTGGGCTTGCTCTGGGGGTCAGGCATATGGGTTTTGTAAAGCGTCTTGAGACGATTTGACTGTAATTGACGCTATATAAATAAAATTGAATTGAATTGAATTGAATTCTGCTTCCTGCATCACCTGTCTGCATTCTGCTGATTGCTGTGACAAGAGTCAGCTGCAGTAATCAGTCCATTCAACTCACCTGTTCTCAATCACACCTCCAGGTATACTGTATAAACTCATTTCATTCACTTGCTCCCAGCCAGACCATAGACTCAGATTCCCTGCATGGATTTATCGTCTCCCTTTTGGAGTCCCTTCAATACCCAGCCATGGACCCAGCTCTCCCTCTGGATTCCACCAAGTATCGTCTCCATCCTGTTCTTCACCTGTCTCGTCTCTTGTCAGTTCTTGAACACCCTGTGCCTGCTTCCTTGCCATTTTAGTTTCGCTCCACTGATTTGTGAGTACTCTGTTCATTTGCTTATTGTAGTTTTTAGTGTTTGGGGTTTTGCCCTTGAACTTCTTTGTTGGATTTAATAGTTTTGTTTGGGTTTTGCGTATTTTGTATTTAATTTGATTTTGTTTCCCTTGTTGCATTGTCTTAGCTCTTGTTTTGTTTAATATAGCCCTTTCTTATTTTCCTCCTGTCTCCCCAATTCTGTCTGAGCCATACACTGTATATAAAGCTGGACGTAGTACCCGTGACGTCACCTGTTGGTTTCTGCACTGACAAAATGAAGCCCACTTCCTGGTTAACATCTTGGATTTTTGGAGTCAGTGATGACAACAATATTCTCAGAGGGCGGAACTGGAGAGCAGTGATTGGTCAGACTAACTGAGAGCTGCCGAGGACTCTCTGTCCCATACCGGCTTCTGCATTTACCGATGCTGCTGCTAACAACATTAGCTTCCCAAAGTGGAGCTAAACTCTACAGGCAGGGATGTAGTCTGTGATACGTAGGTATACGCCGTATACCCACTAGAAAATGTCCCGAATTTCCGTATGACCACTTAAAATGCGCAAAGATAGGTATCAGTATGTTTTTTGACATAACGTTCACTTTCCCGTTCATAAATTTGCCTTCTCTGTGTTAGGAAACTGTCAAGTCGTATGGGACGGGGGAAGGTGTATGGCTGAGAACTGGGGTCACTAAAAGGCGGACCGTGGTCAGGATCCAGACCCAGATGCCATCATGCGGGTGTAAATTTGACAAGTCGCTTCTATTTTACCTCCGCAACTTTCCAGTGTTTGCCATTGCTCTATCTGCTCAGGAAACACACAGACCAATTACGTATGAGTTCAGCCATCCCACGTGACGCTACTCAGCCAGTGACGTCGCTGCATTGCATCGCAGCTCTGCCTTCAAAAAACGGTTGAGAGGTGAGGGACAGAGAGGAGGACAGTAGTGATGGAAGTTTGGCTCTTTTCAGAGAGCTGGTTCTTTTGGCGCGGCTTCCAAAGAAGAGCCATGTTCTTTCAGGTCCCAAATGGCTCCTAATTTAATGCTATTTGTAGCCTCATATTTTAGCCTAACCAGGCAAATACGAATGATTTGTGTATTGACAAACTCTTTTGCATTCAGTGTTTGTTCTTTTTATTTATTTTTTGGCTTTATTTGATAGGTGCAGTGAGAGACAGACAGGAAAGGAGGGAGAAGAGTGGGGGGAAGATATGCAGCAAAGGGCCACGAGCAGGGATCAAACCCGACCCAGCCCCTGTACATGGATTGCCCACTTAATCCTCTGAGCTAAAAATAGATATTTTTACTTTTGTTTAATACTTGAATCAAACTTTTTTGCACAAAAAAAACAAATGAACAAAACTCTGCACACAAACCCACACAAGCAGAACCAAATTCAGTATTCAATCAGTATAAATGTCTTCAGTGCAGGTTGGCAGTCAGAAAAATCAGGTGACTGAGCTTGGATGGGCTGATACCATTTCTTCTTTCAATGAATATCTGTCCTGTTTTTGAGAAGATTCTCTCGGATGAAACTGAAGTTGCCACAATAAACAGTCTTCCCTCCATCACCTTCACCAAGTGGGAAAAACTGAGACCTTGCCTGCCACCAGCTCAGTGGGTCATCTGCTGGTTGGATGAGAGGCTCCTCAAGATATGATCTCACCTCCATTATAGCATCAGCTGTAGGATTTCTCTTTGCAGCATCTCCTGTAGCTCTTCCATCAAAGAGCCTCCACATAGCAAAAGTGTGAGGTTCCTCCTCCACTTGGTCCTCTAATGGTGGAGGTGTCAGACATGCTGGGGGGCATTTTTTTTTTTTTTTTTTTTTTTAGTATTATGTTTATTGAACATTTTCATTGAACAAAAACAATAAAATAAACAAAACAGACAGCACAGCACAAAGAGAAGTCTTATTACAAACCAGTAGCACATAGAGACAATTTGCACACGTAAAAGAAAAGAAAAAAAAGAAAAAAGCTTTGAATTTGAGGTCCTAATAAACCTGAGAAGCAAACCAGCGCTTCAAAAATACTGAGCTCGTGATTTTAAGACAATCCATGATCTTTTCCCATTTCTTGAAATCCTGGGATTTCCCATTAAAACAACATCTCAATCTTTCCAGAGTTATAACCTCAGAAATCAAAGTTTTCCACGTCTTAAGAGAAGGTCCGTCACTACCAACCCATTTAATCATCACTGTCTTTCTAGCTAGCATCAGGAGAAACTGTATAGTGTCTTTATGAGTTTTAAGGCCATCAGGTAAGAACCCAAGGAGACATACAAGTGGGGTGGGAATAAGTGTCTGTTTTATAACAGAACTAATTTCTTTGCAAACTGCCTTCCAAAATGCCAGTATAATTTTACACTCCCATAAACAATGATATCTAGTACCAGTAGCTGAGTTACATTTAGAACAATTTGACGAGATTCCTGGAGTATATTTACTGTAGATGTAGGGAGATATATATACATTATGTAAAATATTGTATTGCAGTTCCTTATATCGATTACAAATTGATATCTTGGAAGGCAGGAGCAAAATTTCTTCCCAAAGAACAGGATCAATCGTATTTTTAAGTTGTGTGTTCCATTTTGAATGCAAGTTTTCCAATCTATCTTTATTTAGGCTCTGCAGTTCAGAATAAAATCTTGACACGAATCTTTCACGTTTCTGACAGTCCAAAATAGTTTTTTCAAGTAGAAAGCAATCACCTGGGAGCTCCAGGGATTTCATTTTTGTTGTGACGTGATGCCTCACTTGAAGGTATTTATAGAAGTCTTTAACCGCGATGTTATATTGTGTCTGTAGATTCTCAAATGTTTCAAATTGTCCGTTATCCCATAAGTCATGTATTCTCCTGATGCCAGCTTCATGCCATGGCCTAAGATTGGGGCCTACACCTTCCATAGACAGGTCTGGGTTGCCTACTAGTGTTGTCAAAGAAGACATCTTGTTTTGGCCATACATTTTTTTCAGAACCCTCCAAGTCCTAATAGCATTCATAATTAGAAAATTATCTTTAATAATAGGAAGCAGTTCTTTGTTTTGCTTGTCAAGTAAATTTATAGGACAGAATGGTCGACTAATATATTCCTCAATCTCAAACCATGGCGCTTTACACTTTTGAGTAGCCCACAATGAAATGATTCTTGCATGTTGAGACAACACATAATCCTCAATTTTAGGTAAGCCCCATCCTCCAAGATTTTTTGGTAATTGTAAAATATTAATTTTAATTTTAGGTTTTCTGGCTGTCCAGATGAAGTTTGAAATTACTTTATTTATACCAGCAAGGTCTTTAGAGCTTAGAAACACAAATGTCATAGAAATGGGGTAGATTAATTTAGGGAGGATAATCATTTTAATAAGATTAATCCTGCCCAAAAATGATATGGGTAGCTTCTTCCAGCATGTTAACTTATCTTTAATATGATTAATTACAGGGATGATGTTTTCAGAATACAATAGGTTAGTTTTTGCTGTAATGTTTATTCCTAGATATCTCAGTCCTTTGGGAGACCAGCGAAATGGCTTCACAAATACCGGTTCTTCCTGATTACAGTTACCTAAAGGCATTATTTCAGATTTTCCATAATTTACCTTATATCCAGATATTTGTCCAAAGTCCTCTTTTGCCTTATTATTTTGCCTAATAATAATACAGTCAATTAAAGCCGGGATAGACCTCTCAGGATCAGTTAGGATTAAAAGAATATCGTCAGCATATAAAAGAATTTTATGCTGTTTTATGCCAGTTATTGTTCCCTTTATTCTTTCGTTTTGTCTGATGGCAATCGCGAGAGGCTCTATGGCTAAAGAGAAGAGCAGAGGGGAGAGAGGACTTCCCTGAGCAGTTCCCCTTCCTAATCTAAAAGCGGCAGAAAGAAGACCATTTGTCAAGACGGACGCCGATGGAGCTTTTATACAGAAGTTTTATCCAGTTTATAAATTTACATTGAAAGCCAAATCTTTTTAGGACCTCAAACATGTACTCCAATTCAATACGGTCGAAGGCCTTTTCGGCGTCCATCGAGACAATAACACCTGGGATTTGACAATGGTTATGATACTGAATAATATCAATAAGGCGTCTAGTATTATTTGAAGACAGACGTTCTTTTATGAAACCAGTCTGGTCCATATTAATGATGTAGGGCACCACTCTTTCTAATCGATTTGCCAGTATTTTTGACAAGATCTTCATGTCTACTCCGAGTAAACTAATTGGTCGATATGAAGAACAGTGCTCTGGGTCCTTGTCTTTTTTTGGTATCACAATTATATTAGCAACATACATTGTGTCTGGTAATTTAGAGTGTTCAAAAGAAGAATTAAAAACCCTTTGTAACAATTTACTGATTCTACCTTTTAACACTTTAAAAAATTCTACAGGATATCCGTCAGCTCCAGCAATGATTGGAGTGATGAAATGGCTTTCTCGATCTCTTGTACTGTTAATGGTTCTTCGAGTGATTTCGCTTGTTCTGACGACAGTTGAGGTATAATTAAGTCATTCAGAAATCTGTAATTATTTATACAATCACGATTAACCTCAGATGTATATAAATTTTCATAAAACTGCTTGAAGCATTCATTGATGTTTTTGTTATCCATATGACGGCAACCGTTTTCATCTCGTATTACTGATATAAAACTGTTACTTGGAGAATTATTTGCCAATCTTGCAGGAAATTTATTTGATTTATTACCAAATTCAAAAAGCCTCTGTTTTACTAAAAGTATGTCTTTTTCAGCTTTTCTTGTCATTATATCATATAATAATGCTCTGCCATTTTTTAATTCTCTTAAAATGTCTTCTGATTTAAATCGAATATATTCTTCTTCAAGTTTTTAAATTTTATTTTCAATATTTGTTTGTTCAGCTAATCCCTCTTTCTTTTTAAGGCTAGAGAATGATATTATTATCCCACGCATATATGCCTTATAGGCATCCCATAAAATTCTAGGGTCAACGCTGTTATTGTCGTTAATATTTAAGTAAAGGTCTGTCTGTTCTTCTAGGAGTTTAATAAAATCTTCAAGGCTATCAAGTCTTTCCAGAGTTCTTTTGAGAGTCTTCCCCATTGTTTCCAGCCTTGGTGCGCGTTCAGCTGATGCGTCCTCCAGATCAGACTCGTTGCTCAACATTAGCCATTCTCTGTGCCATAATATCGAACTTTCCTGAGAGCTCGGTTACTGGTTTGAGAATAGTAGCGACTTGTTTGTTCAGCATTTCTTCTATATTCTTAGTTACTCGGACCACGATGGCGTTTTCCTTGGTATTAATATCCTCCAAGTGACCCACAGCCCCCGTCTCGATCTCGGCGTCCTCGGCTATATCTTGGCCATCTTTGCTAGCTGAAGCTATGCCAGTGTTGGCATTATCTCTCCGGGTCATTCTCCTCGTTTAGCAGGTTGAAAAAAGTTTTCCAGAGACATACTAGATGTTACCACAGCTGTTTCAGTAATATACGCCAAGTTTGGGGCTTCAAATATAGCTTTATCTCGGACCTAGCGAGGAGGCAAAAAAATATGCGACTATTCAGCGGCGTGCATCACGTGGGAACCGCTGGGGGGCATTTTGCTGCTTCTGCTCTTATTCTCTGAAGTGTCTCATCAACAGCTCTGTTGTCACTGAAGGCAAGTTTCTTTAATCTACGATCCAGTGATGTGGTTTATGTGAGGACAGTGTTAAACACCATTAAATAAGTTGGGAGTCGGTTCTCAGTCGATGGGAGTTAGCTCTTCAGATTTACTACAAAGCATCGGCTCTGAGAGCCGTATCATTTGTGCAATAGACATCACTAGAGGACAGACTGTGATCACATGCTGACCATGTTTGGCTCAACATACAGCTGCGAGGCAGCTTTCTCAACTGTGAACATAATCAAAACTAAATATCGTTCCAGACTCACCGATGAGCTCCGCTAAATATGTTTGAGAATGACCCTGACACCATTCAGGCAATGATTCAAAATACTGTCAGGGAAAGCAGAAGCTCAGTTCTCCCATTAAGCAGTAGAGATATAAGGGGAGTGATACAAGACAGGAAAAAATGTAAAAGGGTTCAATTATTAACATTTATGAGATTTAGATGTTGTTAAAGATGTGTATAAGTTGGCTCAGGTTGTTCAGTCATGATTTTTGTTAAGGTCTAAACTTTATTTTAAGACATACAGTTATAGACCCTTTAATGACCCACGTCACGAATGACGTCACAGCTTCAGCTGGAGGCAAAAGAGGAAGCCCGCGGTCGTGACCGAAAGGCGAAAGACTGAGGGACCAGGCTCTATCAACTTTTCTAAAATGTCGTCCTGCTGTGTTTTGGATGCCAGAATAGGAGGAATGACATTGACGAACGCAAATTAAAGTTTTATAGGATTCCACCAAACACTCGTGCTCAGAGGGAACGAAGACAGTTGTGGTTAAATGCACTGAGGTGAAAAGACTGGACAGAGACAATCAGCTGCAGTCAATTCCAACCATTTACAGTACAAAAAAAATCGCTAATATTCTATTTGTAAATAAAAATATTCAATTCAATTCAGCTTTATTCCAGATACTGGGTCCAAATACACACACAATAAGAACAAGGACACAACAAGACACAGAAAAAAATACAATCAAAAACAATAACCCGTTAAATATGACGAGAAATATCGCGAGGTGCATTTCCTTGAAAACGACCGAATTGTGGATTATATATCGACTTCAAGACATGTTTTGGACAAAATATGTTACTGGCTTGTGTCGTCTGGATGTCCAAGGTTGGATTATGGCCGTTTTTTGTGGAATATTTTCATCTGTGTGTAACAATGAACCCGGAAATGTGAGTCGCGCTGTGTACGTTAAAGCCGTGTACAGAGAAAGGATGGATGGATATTCGTTGTTTGTCGGACAAATGTGTTTTTCTCACCCGCTGTGGTAATCACATCTGAAAGTGGTTTATACCGGCGGATTCATGAGAATCTAAGCTTTCCATCGGCGTATAGTGTTTATATAATCACGTTTGCAGCCTTCGGTAATTCTTTAAATTCCTATGCAAATTAGTAAGTGTACCGCCGGCGGTACACTTAAGTTTAACGGGTTAAAAATGCTCGAGTTTGCAGCGCAAACTCCCAGCGCAAACTATATACTTCCAGTCCCGCTTGACTTCTCGCTCCGCTTTTGCCTCCAGCATAAGCCCCGCCCACAAAAAACGTCACAATGTTTGTATACAAATAAAGGGTCTATATAAAAGGTTATTTATTAATAAACTTTGTTTAAAAATAAAATTTATTTGATGGTCAGTTTTTGATTACATCGAGACCCTAATAAAACTACCACGTTACAACAACATATCCATCCATCCATTTTCCTCCGCTTATCCGGGGCTGGGTTGCGGGGGCAGCAGGCGAAGCAGGTCGTTCCAGACGTCCTTCCCCCCGGCGACACTTTCCAGCTCTTCCTGGGGGATCCCGAGGCATTCCCAGGCCAGACGAGATATACAATCTCTCCAGCGAGTTCTGGGTCTGCCCCGGGGTCTCCTCCCAGACGGACGTGCTCGGAAAACCTCCAGAGGAAGTCTCCCTGGAGGCATCCGAATCAGGTGGCCAAACCACCTCAACTGGCTCCTTTCGATGCGAAGGAGCAGCGGCTCTACTCCGAGCTCCCTCCGGATGTCTGAGCTCCTCACCCTATCTCTAAGGCTGAGCCCAGCCACCCTACGGAGGAAGCTCATTTCGGCCGCTTGTATCCGCGATCTTGTTCTTTCGGTCACTACCCAAAGCTCATGACCATAGGTGAGGGTTGGAACGTAGATGGACTGGTAAATCGAGAGCTTCGCCTTACGGCTCAGCTCCCTCTTCACCACGACGGTTCGGTACAACGCCCACATTACTGCTGAGGCCGCACCAATCCGCCTGTCCATCTCTCGCTCCATTTTCCCATCACTCGTGAACAAGATCCCGAGATACTTAAACTCCTTCGCTTGGGGAAGAAACTCCCCCCAACCCGGAGGAAGCACTCCACCGGTTTCCGGCAGAGAACCATGGCCTCGGACTTGGAGGTGCCTATCCGCATCCCTGCCGCTTCACACTCGGCTGCAAACCGCTCCAGTGTGTGCCGGAGGTCACGGTCTGAGGATGCCAACAAAACCACATCATCCGCAAAAAGCAGAGAAGCGATCCTGAGGCTCCCAAACCGAAAACCCTCCCCACCCCGACTGTGCCTTGAAATCCTGTCCATGAAAATCACAAACAGGATTGGAGACAAGGGGCAGCCCTGGCGGAGTCCAACACCCACCGGAAACGTGTCTGACTTAATGCCGAGTATGCGGACACAGCTCTCACTTTGGTTGTACAGGGACCGAACGGCCCGTAACAACGAGCCTCGGACCCCATACTCCCGCAGTGCCCCCCACAAAGCCCCTCGGGGGACAAGGTCGTACGCCTTCTCCAGATCTACAAAACACATGTAGACTGGCAGGTCATTCTCCCATGAACCCCTCAGCAGCTCCGCAAGGATAAAGAGCTGGTCCGCTGTTCCACGACCGGGACGGAATCCGCATTGCTCCTCCTGAATCCGAGGTTCGACTATCGGCCGAATCCTCCCTTCCAGCACCCTAGAGTAAACTTTCCCGGGGAGGCTGAGAAGTGTGATACCACGGTAGATGGCACACACTCTCCGATCCCCCTTTTTAAAAATAGGGACCACCACCCCGGTCTGCCACTCCCCAGGTACTGTACCCGATGCCCACGCGACATTGTATAGACGTGTCAACCAAGACAGTCCAACAATGTCCAGAGCCTTCAGCATCTCAGGGCGAATCTCGTCCACACCTGGCGCCTTGCCACCGAGGAGCTTTTTAACTACCTAAGCGACCTCTGCCACGGATATGGATGCAGATACCCCGAGTCTTCAGGCTCTGCCTCCTCCATAGAGGACGTGTTTACCGGGTTCAGGAGTTCCTCGAAGTGCTCTTTCCACCGCCCGACGATATCCCCAGTACGGGTCAGCAGTTCTCCACCCCGACCATACACAGCCTGAGCGAAGCCCTGCCTCCCCTTCCTGAGGCGTCGAATGGTTTGCCAGAACTTCCCCGAGGTCGACCGAAAGTCCTTCTCCATGGCCTCCCCGAACTCCTCCCACACCCGAGTTTTAGCTTCCACAACTGCCGCAGCTGCCGCCCTTTTGGCCAGCCGGTACCTGTCAGCTGCTTCAGGAGACCCCCGAGCCAACCAGGCTCGAAAAGTCTCCTTTTTCAGCCTGACGGCCTCCCTCACCGCTGGTGTCCACCAGCGGGTCCTTGGATTGCCGCTGCGACAGGCACCAGTGACCTTCAGACCACAGTTCCTAACAGCTGCTTCTGCAATGGAGGCTTTGAACATGGACCACTCAGAATCCATGTCCCCAACCTCCCCCGGGATGCAGGAGAAACTCTTCCGGAGGTGGGAGTTGAAAACCCTACGGACAGGGTCCTCCGCCAGACGTTCCCATTTCACCCGCACTACACATTTGGGTTTACCAGGTCTGTCCGGCAGTCTTCCCCGCCATCGGATCCAACTCACCACCAGGTGGTGATCAGTTGACAGCTCTGCACCTCTCTTCACCCGAGTGTCCAAGACATACGGCCGCAGGTCTGACGATACGACTATAAAGTCGATCATCGACCTTTGGCCTAAGGTGCTCTGGTACCAAGTACACTTATGAGCAACCTTATGCTCGAACATGGTGTTTGTTATGGCCAAACCATGACTAGCACAGAAGTCCAATAACAAAACACCACTCGGGTTCAGATCGGGCAGGCCGTTCCTCCCAATCACCCCCCTCCAGGTTTCTCCATCGTTGCCCACGTGAGCGTTGAAGTCTCCCAGGAGAACTATGGAATTCCCGGGCGGTACCCCTTCCAGGACCCCACCCAGAGACTCCAAGAAGGCCGACTACTCTGAACTGCTGTTCGGCGCATAAGCACAGACAACAGTCAGAGTTTTCCCCCCTGCAACACGAAGTCGCAGAGAGGCGACCCTCTCGTTCTCCGGGGAGAACTCCAACAAAGCGGCGCTCAGCCGGGGGCTTGTGAGTATCCCCACACCCGCCCGGCGCCTCTCACCCTGGGCAACTCCGGAGTAGGAGAGAGTCCAACCCCTCTCCAGGATTCTGGTTCCAGAACCCTTGCTGTGCGTGGAGGCGAGCCCAACTATATCTAGCCGGTATCGCTCCACCTCCCGCACCAGCTCAGGTTCCTTCCCCGCCAGTGAGGTGACATTCCACATCCCCAGAGCTAGTCTACGCCACCAGGGGGCAGCACGCCTAGGCGCCCACTCCTGCCTACTGCCCGGTGGGCATAGCACCCGACCCCCACTTCCTGCCCTGTAGGTGGTGGGCCCACTGGGCGGTGGCCCCGTGTTACTTTTTCGGGCTTTGCCCGACCGAGCCCCACGGGACCCCAAGGCTCGGCCACCAAACGCTCCTGTGCGAGCTCCCCCCCAGGTCTGGCTCCAGGGGAAGGCCCCGGTTTCCCTATCCCGGGCGAGGTAGCGGCTTTGCCTTTTGTCGTTCTCATTAAGGTCTTCTGAATCGCTCTTAGTCTGGTCTCTCACCCAGGACCAGTTTGCCTTGGGAGACCCTACCAGGGGCTTATGCCCCGGACAACATAGCTCCCAGGATCTCCGACATATATCACAACAACATATATCACACTAATTCAAGTTAGACATTAAGATTTTCTGGACCTTTGCTTTTATGCATTTTCTCTGACTGGACCTCTTTAAATTTTAATTGAATACCCCAGGGTTAGAAGAAGAAGGGCATAAGTCATTAACCTGGATCCAACACCAGTCAGTGGAGAAAACATAATAAAAACAAAGCAAGACCAAATGATCCTATTTCAGTGTTTTAATAAGCCTATTGCTTGTCCTGTGAATACTGTCGCTTTAGGAAACACGACAGCTGGAGCTAAGGTTAACGTTTAAGAAAGGGAGCCTGATGAAGAAGCAGCATCAGCTCTACCTGATGGCAGGGAAGAGGAGCATGCTTATGGAGCCATAATACTGACAGTAAGTTTTGGCATTGAAAAATGTTGAATTGAAAGCGAAAATACAAACATTGAAAAAACTCAATATTTTTTAGGATTTTTTGTATTATGATGTGTTTTACAATGCCAATCTTTAGATTTTTTTTTGCAATCTATTTATTTTTTCACATTTCAGAGGTTTTCAGTTTCAACTTTCTGATTTTCAGTTACAGTTTTCTTGTTTCAAGTTTCAGTCTGGCAGTGTTTTCGCGTGAGGGGCGGGGGCTAGGGGGGCGGGGCTTATAGCGCGAGAGTGCTTCTTGGTTTTGAGGAAAGGGGACAGCCAGGAGATTGCCTTGTGCTGGCTAACGCCATTTTCGTTTCACCAAGCATGGATCAGAGTTCACCTGGACCTGGGACTTCGAAAATGCCAGTAAGTCTGTTTCTCTTTGTACGTATTAGTATATAATATTTTTCCACACAGAACCTTGTGGCGTTAAAACCACTTTAGGCTTCATATTGTGCTATTTTAGCAAATGTGCTAATATTCTCTAAGCTAGCTAATGTAAAAGGGCTTTAAGTTGTTTCTACAGACACATTTCCACTTACAGGAGGGATTCTTCATCAACTTAATTATTAATATTATTATTTAATAAATAATATTAAATCATATTGCTGAACTATATGATAATCATTGAAATTTCCCTTGAAGAACCAATAAACTGTTTAACATTAGTAATACGAGTCTAAAACTTATTCAGAAAATCATATTAACACAATGAAGTGAGGAATACTGGAAATGTGCAGCTATTTTTATAATTTCAAGGTAAAATGCTGATTGTTCTTTGAATTTCCAGCTTTGCAGATGTGGAAATTCAATGCATTAATTTCTTATACACAGATTTCTTTGAGGGTTTTTAGTTGTTGCTCAAATATATCAAGGCATTTAGCACTGTTGGAAATTATTACAAGCATTTTTTGGAACATTTTCTAACATCGTACGGACAAAATAATAATTAACGGAGAAAATTGAGTCATTTTTGACCAGGACATGTCCTTTAACTCACACATAAAGCAAGTCTGTAGGACTTCCTTTTTTCACCTGCGTAATATTGTAAAAATCAGGAACATCCTGTCTCAGAGTGATGCAGAAAAACTAGTTCATGCTTTTATTACTTCCAGGCTTGACTATTGCAATTCCTTATTATTGGGTTGTCCAAATAGCTCTCTCAAACATCTACCGTTGATCCAAAACGCTGCTGCGAGAGTATTGACAGGAGTTAACAAAAGAGATCATATTTCCCCTATACTTGCTTCTCTTCACTGGCTTCCTCTTAAATCCAGAATAGAATTTAAAATCCTTCTCCTGACATATAAAGCTCTTAATAACCAATCTCCATCATATCTTAAAGATTTGATAGTACCATATTATCCTAGTAGAACTCTTCGCTCTCAAACTGCAGGCTTACTTGTTGTTTCTAGAATTTCTAAAAGTAGAATGAGAGGCAGAGCCTTCAGTTATAAGGCGCCTCTCTTGTGGAACATGCTCCCAGTTTGGCAGATACCCTCTCTATTTTTAAGACCAGGCTTAAAACGTTCCTTTTTGACAAATCTTATAGTTAGGGCTGACTGGGTGACCCACAGGGGTTCGGCCTGTGTCTTCGTTTCCACAGCTGACTCCCTCTTGGACGTCCCTTCGTTCTGCCCCTAGTCATGCTGCTATAGGCCTATAGGCTGCTGGGGGACTTCTCTTGATGCACTGAGCCCTTCTTTATCTACCTTTACATTTAATATGTATACCATTATTGCATTACATTAACTCTGTTTGCCCCTGTGTTATTTCTCCGAATGTCCCTGGTCCCAGAGCTGGATGCTTCAGATCTGCGGTCGATGTTCCACCAACTGGTCCAGTCTCCATCATGTCCACTGTGGGATGCTGCTGCTGACCTTCCTCCAGCCCTCCGCTTCCAACTCCCCTTTTCCACCAGTCAACTCTGCATCGCCCTTACTATACTTGTTATGCTAATCTACATACTGTTTGAATTTTACTGCTCGCTATATATGTAGTATATTTAATGTCAGAGCCGTACATCATAAGAGTAAACTATGAGTCGGTTTTCAATGTTAGCTTATACTTTGTTTGTGTCACATATCTTGTCATACATGTATCCAAATGTGTGTTGTACTTTCCTTGCTTTCCCACCCCTCCCTCTCCTCCCATCCCTCCCCCTTGCCCTTCTCTGTCCTTCTCAACCCGCCCGGCCAGCAGGCAGATGGGTCCCCCCTATATAGAGCCGGGTTCTGCTCGAGGTTTTTTTCCCTGTTAAAAGGGTGTTTTCCTTGCCCCTGTCACCTTTGGGCTTGCTCTGGGGGTCAGGCATATGGGTTCTGTAAAGCGTCTTGAGACAATTTGACTATAATTGACGCTATATAAATAAAATTGAATTGAATTGAAAATGGTTTTAAATTACAGATGCAATCAACAAAATTTCTTGTTAATTTTATTTAGTTGTCGGACTTGGATGATGAGGTCCAGTTACTCGGATCACTACTCTTCAGCTTACCAGTTCCGTCCTGCAGCTCCTTTATGCTGTCCTCCTCTCTACAGACCAAATCAAGTAAGATTTGTTTAAACTATGCAGACATCAACATGATCAATATGTTATCTTTTGGCCCATCCTAAAATCAAAGTACAACATTTATTTTAAGTTAACTGCGTTCATGAATATAGAAAATAATTACTGACAACTAATGCTGCTTGGGTGCTTTATGCAGGATAAAGGAAGCAGGATGCTGCTATGGATCTGCTGCAGTATCTGGAGACGTCAGAACGGTTCTTGGAACAGATCTGAAGACACCGAGACCTGACCACTGCCCTGCTCCAGAACATCCAGAGGATGGATGAAAATTCAAACACCTTGGCTGGACTGATGGGATGCATGGTGTTGGTGCTGGAGCGACTGTGACAGAAATAAACTGCATTGTCCACTATTCCTGCCTTTTTTAGAAAAAATAATCATATTTTTTGTAAATTCTTTTCCTTCTTAGCTATTTAAGTGCACTGGTATTTTACTTTTGCACTTTGGGTGAATACAAATATATTTGTGATGAAAGATGCGTGTTTTGTCTATAATCTACAGAGATTTTATTCAGTGTTAATTGCACACTTCTACGTACACACATTTTGACAGATAATCAGTTGTGCTTTTCAAGCAGATTTCAATCTGAAACATATCAGCAACATATGTTGTTTCTTACAACATATGTCACACCAAGCGAGAAAAACTGCACTACTGCAGCAGATATATTATTTAAGTGTGCTTACATTACATGTCTACATGCATTACTCACAAAAAATTACTCAACTTTCAGGTGACATTTATGGAAATTGTAAAAATTAATGCCATGGTGATATTAAATCATGAAAGTAGGGCATTTCAGTAGAAACATGCAATAGTGATTTCCTCATCTCAAACAATTTATTAAAACAAAAGCTAACCGCAGTGAAGGGTATGTCACAATAAAAATGTCTCATGACAGTTTGGACAGAACAGCAGCATTCAGCTGAAATCCGGTACAGTTGTGTCCCACCAGTAGCGTGATCACGGATGTTCCCAGACAACAGCTGACCTCTGTCTCATAATTAAGATAATCTATAAAGGTTAATATAGATACTATCATCAATTTATTGCGTTTGTTTAACCGCTATGTAATGGATGCAAACGTATTTGAGGCTAAGTAGCTAAGCTAACGCTAACACGTTCACTGTTAAGTATCAAAACATCTCTGACAGTTACCTGTCTTCTCAAACGTAATCGCTGTTACTCGTGACTATGATAAAGATAAGTAGCAACTAACAGGCAGATTATTTGTGTCTGGATCACATTGTAGGCTGGAAAACTCAGGAACAGCACCTCCTTGTTTACGATGCGCCACCATCGCGGAATGGCTACGCATACAGTGACGTACTGACGTCTTGCGGTGACACAACGACGCTGCCGCAACTTGGCTCTTAGCCGGTGGAAAAGCAAATGGGATTTTCGGCGGCACGAGAACTGCACCGGCCGTCACCTTGAACCAAAGGTTCTCATCCGGTTCCCTTGGTGAAAATGAGGCTTTACTGGCGTTTTTGAAGTCCCAGGTCCAGGTGAACTCTGATCCATGCTTGGTCAAACGAAAATGGCGTTAGCCAGCACAGGGCAATCTCCTGGCTGTCCCCTTTCCTCAAAACCACTGTTGCCAACTCCTCAGTAAGGAAAGTCACTGTTGGCTGACCTAAAAGTCGCCAGAAGTCGCTAAATGACGTCATCGCCTAATTTGCATATTTCCCAGTTTGCATGTAATTGGAATCAATGTTGTAGGAGAGAGGAATAGACCCATTTACTGTTTGTAAACAAATCCGGCTGCACGCACACCCTGGAGCCAGCAGAAATGGTGGCTAGCGGAGGCTTGTCAAGCTACGCAGGTGCATTATCAGCCAAAGATCGCGAAGCTTCCTTCATAAAACTCACTTTAACAAATGGAAGGAGGCTCCCGGATCCCTGTACACTTACCAGATGGGAGCATGATGTTACTAAGTGGCCCAATATTCAGTGGCCCGATATTTATTTGTATTTGGTAGAAAAACCTAGCGTGTACACATTAGAGAAGTTGCGAGCCTACAGATCCATGGATGCCTATGACTACGTACTTTGCGGACATGTACAGGAGGTGAGATACCATGACATTGATGAAGAGTTTTGTGTCCTGATGTCAGAAGTCTTACCCAGCCAAAGGCAAGGAAAGAAGACTGCGATGTATCAGGCTTGGGTGATCATCAACAAGGTGAAGAACTATATACACACAGAAAACTGCACCTGTATGGCAGGGTAAGACTAGGGATGTGCGGACTAGTCGTTTAATCGTTTAACCGCCGACTCATTTATTAAACATTTAGTATTATACTAGTCGGTTAAACGCTAGTGTGCCCACCCCGCCCCCCGACCGGGCGCCGCCATGCAGCTCTATGCTCGGGCGGCCGCACGCTCGTCCCGTCTGGGCTATCTGGTTGATCCTGCCAGTAGCATATGCTTGTCTCTTTTTTCAACCCCCGCTATCCCCTTCATCATTAGCGGTGTTTTGACCACTCCAGCTACACCCGCCACGTCCCTTCCTGCCACCCCGAAGCAAAGCATCGGCTCCAGTATGTGCTGCTCGTGGACTGTCATGGCGCACCGACCCGCTGCTGTTACACACAGACGCAGCGGCACTTTCTGTCTCAGTGGACGACTGAACATCTTCATCAGAGGGTGAATATTCCTCTTCAGAATATGAGTAAGCCATTACTTGACAAAGTGCTTTGTCAGCGTTAACCAGACCTCTCGGTATGGTGAGTTTTCTCACTCTAAAATGTGCCGTCTTGCGCTCTGATACGCTCTGACGGCGAGTCTCATCTCCTCGGTTTTCAAACTCTAAACTCCAAAACTCTGAATGAAAACACGCCCACAACTGATGCTCAGAAGTTCCAGATGTCCGCCATCTCCTGGTGTACAGTACATGAGGCACACGAGGCAGTATATTTGAAGCTATGGCTTGTTATGTTCAGCAATGTTGCTTGTCGCAATATTGCGACTTTGGCGCTTAAAGGGTTAAATTGCAAGTTTTCCGAACCGACTAGTCGCCAATAAAATTAGCGACTAGTCGGTTCAGAAATTAGTCGAAATTCCCATCCCTGGGTAAGACTATGTTTTTGTGCTGATTTTACTCTCTTTTCCACAATAAAAATTTATGTCTCAGATGACTTTGTGATAATCAGGGGTTGAAGTTACTTCCATTATCTTTATATCGGTGGTAACAGTTGTCAGTTTTTCAGTAAACATATAAGCCCTGGTTGTAATAATACATTGTATGCATTGGAGAACACTGCATGTCTTTTTACAATGTGTTCTTACATTACAGTCTTGGATCATGCTGTAGCCATGCAGCTGCGATACTATTCAAAATAGAGCTCTGTGTTAGAATGGGAAGGACTTAGAAAGCAGGAGTTACTTCAGGTGTGTGCATGTGGAAACAGAGTAGAAAAGAAGTCAAGCCAGCTCCACTGAAGGAAATAAGCTTCCACAAACCAAAGACTATAGCCAAGAAGGTTCCAGCAGCTTCAGAAACTGCTCAGAAGAAGATCATCACACCCAGAGGCATGTATTAGTTCACAGAGCAGAGAAAAGGTTTTTTTTGTTTCTCCTGTGCAGCTATATAACTTTCCAGGGCTCCAGACTAGCTTTTACCAGCAGCACAGTTCCATGTTTCAGCAGTGTTCTTGCACAGTGTTAAAATGTAGGGGAAAAATATATCTCATTTAGGGGCCATCTGGAACCCTAATTGTAAATGTTCTCTCTTTTTAAAATGTGGATATTATGCAGCATAATAATTGTATCTTTTTGTTTCTGTACTATCAGTACTTACAGATGAGGACATATGGGAACTGCAGGTTGTGGCGCCAGATGCAGCCGTGCTGACAAGTCTAGAGAACAGTGATACTGACACTGCATCATCTGA
This sequence comes from Acanthochromis polyacanthus, assembly GCF_021347895.1. Taxonomy (NCBI): domain Eukaryota; kingdom Metazoa; phylum Chordata; class Actinopteri; family Pomacentridae; genus Acanthochromis; species Acanthochromis polyacanthus. Next base: position 22,852,248 of record NC_067133.1, on the reverse strand, counting down.
CAATGATGAAGAGGAGCATCCAGGCTTACTGGAGCCATTGACTGCTTTATATAATGCATCATACAGAGACCTTTCACCTCAGGAATTACAGGTTATCAGCAGGGAAACATTTCACAGACTAAAAACTAAACTTCAGCACAATCAGTGTGGAAGACTAGAACTTGTAACTCGCCAGCAGTCAAAATCTAGGGACTGGCACATCCACAGGGCTGGTCGAATCACAAGGACTAAATTTTACCATGCTACTGCAACTGAAAAAATCACCAAAACGTATCTGATGGATATAATGCAATACAGCACAAAAACATTGAATGTTCCAGCTGTTGTGTGGGGACAAAACATGGAGGAAACTGCACGAAAGTGTTACACAGTTTTTATGGCTCAAAATCATGAAGATTTCTCTGTGAGGTCCTGTGGGTTAGTGGTGTTGCCTTCTGAGCCACACCTTGGCTCATCACCAGATGGTATTGCAAGCTGCACCTGCTGCGGCAAAGGAGTCGTCGAAATAAAGTGTCCTTACAAATACCGTCACAGCTTCCATAGATGTACACACGACAAACAGTTTTGTTTGGATGAATCTGACACTTTAAAACAAACACACCCACACTACTATCAGACACAGATTCACATGTTTGTGTATGATGTTATGTATTGCGACTTTGTGGTGTGGTCAAAGGAGGAATTTATTGTGCAACGCATCTTCAGAAACCAAGAGTTTCTGCAGGAAAACTTGCTCAAGGCACAAGACTTTTTTTTATCTCCAATATGTTGCCTTAACTCCTGACAAGAAGACATGACCCTGCTTTGGAGCCTGACAGAGTGTGCAAGGTGTGTGGAAGGCCAGATTTTGGTAAAATGATCAGCTGTGTCAAATGCCACAACTTCTTTCATTACAGCTGTGCAAAAAATCAAAAGAAAGACAGCTACATGGTCGTGTGGAGAGTGTTAGAAGCCTGAATGATATACCAAAAGTTATGTTATGAATTGACCTTGGCATTAAGTGGTTTGTTACCTTTATCAACTATGGTGGAATCTTCATAATTCTGACATTGTTTCAAATGAAATCAGTTCATTAGTATTATAATAATTGGTAATGGTAGGCTATGCTTGCAGTGTTGAGTGCTGGGCATATTATTTTATTTTGTGCTTCATAGCTTGCCTGGGGACCAGACAGCCTTTATATTGTGTATTACAAATACACATAAAGTCAGTCTGGAACTGCTCCATTGAACCAAATCTAGCCCAGAGGCGGGACTACCGATCACAGCTTGAATCGGAGAGAGCCAATCACATGTGTGACGCAATCACTAAGCGACCTAACAATTGCCTTTCCGCCATGATGTTTTGTAGTTTTAACAGCTTCCTTCGCCGTACAGCGCACGAGAGAAACTTTGCTCTGTTACGGTCGCCATTTTGTTTGTATGCGGGAGGTGTTAGATGGGTAATCTCGGCCCTGAAGATGACGCATCGTTAACTTCCGCCTCTGGTGCTCTGATTGGTTCGGTCTGATCTGCTCGGAGCTTGAAAACCTGTCAAAATGTGTCAATGGAGGAGGGCTAGACCGTATTCCCGTATATCCCTTATAACGGGAATACAGTCTAGCTAAGCTAGGCTACTTCATAGCTACCTCTGTTTACACCTGTGGAAAAAATAAATGCATATCTTATATTTCATGGTTTTTATTATTTTGTACAGTTCTGTCTAATCATTGATGTATCAAGACTTTTTTTAAAATTCGATGCTGTACATATCTAATGCACATTTATCAAACAGTACATAAACCTTTGAGAGACCCTTCTAGAAAGATGATATAAACAGGTATAACACAATAAATATAGAGAACAATGACATTTAAGCATGAAAATGTTATAGAAATGCGTGTGTAATTCATAGTGTAATGCCAGAAAAGTAATAATTTGCCATTATGTAGATGTGAATCCATAAAGTGTTTTAACATGTTCCATACACAGTTCTTCAGTAGTTACTTATTTTGGAACAACAGTTTTACAAAGATTTGTGAGGGCACCACATAAAACAACAATATCATCTAACATTTTAACTTGTGACAATGGTATTACAGTTTGCAAAATCTTAAAGTTTTTCCACCGACCAATGACTCGCTCAACATGGATCCTAACACGAGAAAGCTGTCGAGATGTGTCCACTTCATTTGCAGAGAGTTGCTTCTTTCCCTTTGTGAAGTGAGGAATACGAAGAGTTGCACCATGAGCAGCAAGTTAGTCTCTTATTAGAAATCCCCTATCAGCTAATATCTTATCCCTGGGTTCCAACAGCTTTAAGAAACCAGACTCCAAAGTTATCTGTTTGTCTGATACTCGTCCACCCCAACCAGGATATAGAAAAGAAATAGCTCCTGCAGGAGTGATGCCAACTAAATACTTTACTGTGTTGTTGTGTTTATAATTTGACCATGTCTGGGCCCTCGCTATCAAATTACTCGGTCTGGCTATAAAAATTTCTGTACAATCAATGATGCATCGACACCTTTTGAAGTTACGCTTGAAAATTTTGGGCATATTTTTAAGTATGGCTCCCTTGCTTGGCCACTTAATGAGCGGCTTGAGGATCATGGCCATTGCAGGTATCCAGCTTCTACAAATATTTGAAATGGTGGTTTTGGATACATTGAATCTATATGCCAAGTCAGTGTTACTTAGACCTAACCTTAATTTCATAAGGACAACCAATAAGTGATCCGCTTGACTAATTTTTTGGCTTATCCTCTCTACCTTACCAGATATTTGAGTAAGCAGCCACTGAAACAAAACAGATGTTAGTCCTGAGAAAAAAATTAGTTTTCCGATGTTGGATTTCACATTCACATAGGAAAAAGTAGATTTTCCAAGTTCCTCTTTTAACTTGTGATTCTCAGCCTGCAGTTTGTCAAACTCCTGCTTTAGGTTGGCATATTCATCCTGAAGTTGATGCCTCAGATGAAGATCATCATACTCATTCCTTGGGACAGGCATATCTTCTTGTGCTTAAAGATATATGAAAAAAGGAACAGTTAGTGTTTGCACTAAAAATACATTAAATATAACACTGAGTATCTGCTGTAACACATAAAAGTCCTTCTCTCCATAAAACAGGAGCATCCTCTCACTAGTACGGTGTACTGTTCTGGATAAAGGATTGGTTTGTTGTCTTGCACCTTATAAGTCATGTGATAAACTGTCAACTTTATTGCCATTTGTGGATCAAAATAGCAAGAAAAAAACATGCTAAGTTAAATAATGTTACCAGAAAGTAGGAAAACATCCCAGTGTTTAAGAAATAGTCCAATAAATATAATACACATCAACTGATAAAACATGTAATTGAAATATTACTTAATTGTATAGAAATGGACCACAATGCATGAGAAGTTGGATAAGAGAAATAACAGTGCATTACAACTGTTTCCAAATAATTTCTACATGGGCAAATTTGCTTAGAATCAAATAAAGTTCAATAAAATGTCAGAACCCAGTCACTTGGAGGTAATAAACTTTATTATTTACCTTGAGAGTTGTCCATACTGGATTCCCCTTGTTCTTCTGGCATGTCACAAGGACCAGGTTGAATTGGTGGGGTGTTGATCCGGTCATCTCTCCTCCTTTTTCGTTGGTACCTAAAACAAAAACGAATTACATTTTATTTAGTTAATTAGTTATTTAAATAGCAGTATTTAGAAAGGGTCGGTGCTTGTTATCCACACCTTTCTATCTTTGCTTCGGGTCTCTGGCTTTGTTTACTGTGCAGAAACACAGACGGCACGAAATCAGGACTTTGTCGGTCCAGCGAAGCTTCTCCTGCACATGTATATGTATTTTAGCCACAATACTGTACTTCCACACTTGACTACATCAAAATTTAGGCCTGCACTTTTCAAACTAATGAATAAAAATACCACACTTACCTGATATAAAATGAGCACCACATACACGTGCATTTTTGATGATGTCCTCGGTTCAGTTCTCCCGCTTGATAGCCTGAAGCCACAGCCGTCTTCTGTTCTTCTGGAATGGATGAGAGCCCTTAGGTATGCGGTAGAACTTCAGTCCCTTTTGAGTATTTCGATTGGTGCAACCGTACACGCAACAACCTGTCATTAGGATGGCGAAAGTTCAAATTTCAGTTCTGCTTCTCCGTGTAGCATGGACCCTCCCGTTTACAGACGCAGTACTTCCGGCTCCATGATGCGCACGCAGCTTGTTGATGACGTAGGCTCTGAAGGGGTCTATAACGTTGTGGAAGAGACCAAAAAGTGAATATAAAACACCCAAAATATGTTTTTGTACTAGAGGCTAAATGCTGTGGTTTATTTTAGCATGACAGTGAAGAAACATTTTCCTTTATATGGCTCCTTAAAGCTGCTGTCCGGAGTTTCCGTTTGTTTTCAATTTATGTATCATTTTTTAACAAAGCTTAAATGTGTTAGTCTAGTTCGATACTATAATATAAAGTTAGTATAACGCGATATGAAAATTTATTCCTGAGCTCCGCCTTCCTCGCATAGACCCCCATGTTATTCCAAAAAGTGCTGGTCGCTGCCGACCAATCAAGTTCGAGCTTCAGCTTTGTCATGCTGTCAATCAACGGTTACGCGCACAGCAAGCAAGCCCATGCAGAGGTGGGCGAGCTACACACTGCGCAACCGCGCGCACATTTGTTTTGCTTGTGGAGGAGAGAGCATCAGGGCTCAGCAACTTCCAGAAAAGTTACCAATCCCACGGCTTGTCAGGCCAAGAGACTGCAGGACGTTTTTTGGCTCGGGGTGCTCGCGTCGCTCCCCGACCACGGCCTCCATAGCCCACCTGACGGCTTCGTTTAGATGCCCGACCTCTGGAGGAAGATGTTGGGGCGTCTGGGACATACTCTTCGTCAGAGGAGTCATGCAATTCTGAACTCTAGATAGAAATAAATAAACAGTGTAACACATATACACGCGTCAATACACTAAGTTTGATAAACAACGTCATCGAGAGGGATACACGAGTGTAATCACATATTGAAACTTTACTCGTTCGTCCTAGCAGATACATGTTATTTTGGTATTAGGACAAGTTAGACTCAATACAGCATTCTAACGTAATTCCTTTATTATTTACTAAATGTACTAAATGTAGAAGAGTGGAAAACAGCAAAACAGGCAAGATGCTGCAGCACTCCGGGCACTCCTGTCAGGTACTGCGCGCGTGCACAAATAAAGGGGCGAAATCAGAGGGAGGGAGGGTGGGACCAACAGTGTTTTGGGAGACGCTGCGATTCAAACTCCGGACAGCAGCTTTAAGTCTGGATGGGATCTGTAGTGCTTGCGCATCTGCGATTCATCTGTCGTCTGGCCGCGGAGTGATGTGGGTCTCCCCCTCCCCTCACTGGGACTGCTACGGGGTTACTGGACTGACAGCCTGTGCTCTGGGAGGGGGAGAAGCTCACAGCAGCACCTGCTACTTGTTGAAAACAGTAACTGCAGAATGAGCCGGGTTTTCCTATCAGAGTCTCCAAAACGGCAGAAAAAGTTGCTAGATTTGTTGCTAGTCGCTTTTGACAAAAAAAAAACTAGGAGCTTTGAAAAGTTGCTAGATTTAGCGAGAAAGTCGCTAAGTTGGCAACACTGCTCAAAACCAAGAAGCGCGTTTTCGCGCTATAAGCCCCGCCCCCCTAGCCCCCGCCCCTCACGCGAAAACACTCCCAGTTGTTACTTTCTGATTTTCAGTTACAGTTTTAATGTTTTAAAACTGTAACTGAAAATCAGAAAGTTGAAACTGAAAATCTGTGAAACATGGAAAAATAAATAGATTGTAAAAAAAAATCTAAAGATTGGCATTGTAAAACACATCATAATACAAAAAATATCCTAAAAAATATTGAGTTTTTTCAATGTTTGTATTTTCGCTTTCAATTCAACATTTTTAAATGCCAAAACTTACTGTCAGCATTATGGCTCTATAGGAGCGCGGCTGAAGCAGCCAGAGATCACGCCGTGGCCTCTACGGGAAGCGGGCCAGCTGATCGGACCAGTCAGGGGACGGGGAAGGCTCGCGCCGGCGCTCGACTCCTGGGGGAGGGCGCGGCTGCAGTGGCCAGGGACGACGAGGGACCACATCCACTTTCTGGTGGATGGCGGGTGAAAGACACAGGCTGCTCCGCCAGCTCTGTCTCAGGTTTGGAGATGGATGATAACCAATGGTGATCCGACTCTGAACTGCGTGCAGCGCTGGTCTTATGTCACATGGGGGATGATGAGAGGATTGGCTGCCGCTGGTTGGTCCTCAAAATGCTTCTCATTCTCCCTCATCAGCACCGTGACAGACTGGTAGTGTAGTCTAAAATGATAATTTTCTCAGTAAGCTGAGATGGTGCCCATAAATTAATGAGTGCAATTCTAATCATAAAATGTATTTTCTGCAATTTTGTTTTGCAGCTACATTTTTATTTACAAGTGCAACAATTTATCATGTAACGCTGTTTTTTATTTTACAGCTTTTTCAGTTCTTCTACAGTTTTCCCAGTGAAATTGTCACATTGAGTCAGAGAGCCAGGCGGAGACAGAGAGAACCCTGCATGTCAGACAAAAGTTAAACAGGTAAACAAACCAAGGACAGGGAACTAACCGGGACCAAGTGTAACAAGGTTCGGAAACTTTAAAGATGAACGGCAATTACTGGAGCTAGACAAATCCACGTCACAACACACACACACACACACACACACATGTTTGTTTTTCTATACCGGTGGGGACTTACCATTGACTCCCATTCATATCTAACTCCTAACCCTTACCCTAACCCTAACCTTAACCATCACCAAATCAATGCCTAACCCTAAACAAACGTTTTTGCACTTTTACATTTTTTATTAACAACAATATGGCCAAGAAAACGGTGTTGCCACCCATGGGGACCTCATTTTAGGTCCCCACCGTAAGACAAGTCCCCACCTTTATAGCAAATAGTCAGGTCAAAGTCCCCACCGGTATAGCAGAAACAAGTACACACACACACACACACACACACACACACACACACACACACACACACACACACACACACACACACACACACACACACACACACAAAAACGAGCTGCAGAACAGAATGCGCATGTAGGGCACAACAAGGAGATCAGGCTGTGTGGAAACTGCGCAGTATTAAGCAAGGTGTGAACAAAACTCTGTTCAACAATGTGGATAACACAAGTAAACTATAATCACCAGAATCCAAATAGAGACCTGGAAATATACACTGATAGTCATTAAAAACTTTGAGACCATATTTTTCAACATAATTTTTATTTTGAAGCCCCAAACTGGATTTTCTTCATATGAATCATTTGTTTAGCATATTGGCATACAGAAACAAAAATCTAAAGTTTCAAGAATGAAAATAAAATAAAGAATTTCACAAAAGAAAACGGCACCTCCCAAACACAAAGTCACAACAGTCAATACTGAGTATGGCCTCCATTTGCGTCGATGCAGGCAGCAATCCGTCGGCGCATGCTTTGGACCAGGCTTCTGATTGTGGGTTGGGAACAGCCCATACGCCTGGCTACATCACTGTAGCTCAAACCGGCCTCCACCATACCCAGTGCCCGGAGACGTTGTTCATGTGATAGATCCGGCATGATGCTGTTCACTGGACTAACAATGGTGGCCTTTTTTGGGCCTTTATATGGGCCTTCAAAACCCATTCTCAAATTGTTCAGATACTCACTGAGTATTCCCAGAGGAAAATTTTACTGCTCAATCATGTCTTAAGGAGACAACAATGTGATTCTCACCTTGTTGCTCCTAAAGCATTTTAGGAGCAACAAGGTGAGATCAGTTTGACACATAAGAGAGATATACTTGAGACCTGAGTGAGGCAACAGTTGAGACATAAGTGAGGCATGAATGAGAAATAGTTCCTATGTCTCCCCTTGTTGCTCCTAAAATGCTTTAGAAGCAACAAGATGAGACCAGACTGTGAGACCTATTTGAGGCACGTTAAAGAATGTTTTATGTCTCAATGATAGCTACCATGGAACATTGCAATGCTGGAGCTCCTACATGAGACTCACTCACTCACTCACATCTCAACATGAGCATGACAGACCTGGGATCAAACCCCAACCTTCCGGGTGCAAGATGGCCACTCTACCCACTGAGCTACACCACCCTATGCATACACTATCATGCACACACACACACCTTACAAAAGCTGCAACAAATAAGAAGTTGCCAGGATACAGCCTAAACATCTTGAGGCACTTATAATAATATATGGTGACTTCAATCATGTCACCCTCTCCTCCCAATTGACTGGATTTATCATTGTAAACAACACGGATCATCCACTCATAACATCATGATGGGCCTCTCTCTTGACTGCAGGATGGAAAGATATAGAATATCTTTGTACCCACAGCGATCAGGCTTTATAATTCTAAAGCAAATAGTAGATGAGCTGACAGACAAATGAATTTCCCTTTTGGGATGAATAAAGTAATCTGAATCTTTATTGATTAATTTTAAAAAAATATCATGTGGATCATAAAGTCAACATGATAGATGATTAAAAACAACCAAAACGTTGATCTGAGTCTGAGAATTCAATGAGCGCTTGTGGAGATCTCTTTATTTGTTCTCTCTGAGCTTAGTATGGGACGCATGAACTGAAGCTGGGATGAGAATAGATTGGGTTCTTAGAGAGAGCTCTCTGATTTCTCTGCCTGAGATCACAGAGAGACACAAAAGTTGAGAAACTCTGAGAATTATATTAGAGCTTGTTGGGATCTCTTCTGAAACTGTAAAGGAGACTAAACTGAGATTTAGTGCATCTTATTGCTCAGGAGAAAAAAAAATGAGACACAGGAGAAATAAACCTTAGTCTCAGTGTGGTGTCACACAGATCTCAAAGTTGTCTAGGAGAAGTAAATGAAACATTTTTGAGTTCTCTTTTAGAACTTTCTTTTCCTCTGGGTTGCTTGGTGTGTATTTGGTTCACTTTTGCAAAGTGACCAACCCATGTGCAATGAATCATGACAAAATGACAACTCATCATTATCTCAACTACCAGGGCACTAAATCATCAGTAAATCCACAATGAATAATTACAACCCCCCTACAAGTAGAATTCTGCATACATTTCTACCTCGAAGTTTCTATTGACTGTCAGTATACAATTAAGCTATCCAGCGAGAGCAAACTAAAACAATGAAATCTGCACACTACAGGAAACGCGGGCTGAGGAGGTGTGCAGTGTGTCTTGAGAAATTCCTGGGTAGTGGTTTTCAGGTTGTAGATCCTCAGAGAGTGAATGGAGATGAAACCAGGGTCCAGGTGTGTGAGGAATAGTTTCAGCAAGAGACAGGGAATCCAGAAAAACTGCCAAAAGGGAGCCAAATCAAATTAAAGAGATGCAGGAGAATAGGGCAGGACGGATACACAGACTGAAATACAAGCAGGTAAGCTGGACAAAATTGCAACCAAAAGAAGAAGAGATGGGACTACATATACACACTGCTTGACTATGTGAAACCAGTACTAGCTGTACAGACAGTCAAAAAGGACAGAAACATTTTGCTTGTTTGCCACTTCTGCAAGCACACTACTGTATGTGAACATCCATCTATCCATTCTCTATACACCGCTTTATCCTCACTAGGGTCGCGGGGATGCTGGAGCCTATCTCAGCTGACTCGGGCGAAGGCAGGGGACACCCTGGACAGGTCACCAGCCTGTTGCAGGGCTACATATACAGACAAACAATCACTCTCACATTCACACCTATATGGGCAATTTAGAGTAATCAATTAACCTCAGCATATTTTTGAAGTGTGGGAGGAAGCTGGAGTGCCCGGAGAAAACCCATGCATGCACAGGGAGAACATGCAAACTTCATGGAGAAAGATCTCAGGTCGGGATTTGAACCAGGAATCTTCTTGCTGCAAGGCGAAAGTGCTAACCACTACTCACTGTGCAGCCCTGTATGTGAACATGTCAATAAATAAAATAATGATAGCTACTCCCACATTTTAACCCTACATACTGTACAAAGTCTTGTAAACAGATTGTCGTTATGTTACAAATAATGAGTTCATAATTTTCAATGACGACAGCACAAAATCACCAATATCTCAGTGGTTATAATGGCTACAAAGGTAAAACTTAAAGTGCTCGATATGCTCAAATATTTTTGTAATGGTGCCACTATGTGGCCAGTTGCAAAACTACAATAGTGAAAACATGCAAATAAAAAATTAATACCTCTAAAAGTTCAAATCTTACAATGCTGAAACAAGTCCCCATACATCAGTGTGTCACTCAATGAAATATGTATTGATAAGGGCCACCATTTGTTGTGAACTGAGCTAACAAGTATTGCAAATGTGTTGTTAAATAATTGGACAACTGTGAGTTAAAAAAAAAAGTGTCTACAGAATTTACGGATAATGTCTAAGAGTGTGACGAGCCACAGCCATTTACGTCACAAAAATGATGCAGTGTCATCTCACAGCTAGAAAGTCCTGGGTTCAGATGTTGGCTGGGGCCTTTCTGTGCTCTGTTGACAAGGTTTCCCTATGCCTATATGAGTCTCTTCCTATTGCTTTGGCTTCCTCCCATAGTTCAAAGACAAGCTTAGTTAATTGATAATCTTTATGGCCCATAGGTATAAGTGTATGGTTGTACGTCTTTCTGTGTTAGCCCTGTAATGGACTGACAACTTCTGCAGAAGTACTTTGCCTTCGCCCTAAATCAGTTGGAATAGGCTCCAGTCCACTTGTGACCCTCTACATTATAAAGTAGTACGTAGATGTTGCATGGATGTACCATTGTTTCTTGACTGGATAACAAATTTTTGTGAATCAGTTCAAAACAATTTAAGCTGCTGTAACTTCTGAGTATGTCATTCAATTACAACTAAATTTTGTTATTGTGAACAGTAAATCACAACCAATAAGACACTTTGGAGTATTTTTAAAATACAGGACAAAACTATTATCCTATACATTTGTCATTTTTTCTGCTTTACCAAAAAAATGAACCTAAATCCAAGGTACAAACCAAATCGGTCATATTGTACAGCTGCTGCATGTTGTGTTAAATATTTCTTTAAAATGTTCAATTCAACTGCATCACTTAATCAATCTTAGTATAGTGTGCCGTTAAACAAAGCCTGGACAAAAATATTACAAAAATATTCTTCTATCAGTTTCCTTTACATGTTCAAACCCTTTATCTCACCCACTGCAAATAAATATAAAATAAAAATAATAAACAACTTTATGGATATTAGAAATATGTTTTAAATCATAAAACTGCAAAAATCCAGTTAAGATTAAATCTATTGTTTTTATTTGATATTGACATCTGATTAGGAATTATTTTATAGAGACTTTTTGTCTACTTTATCAATTTTGGATTACATTTAGCTTAGCTTTAGTGGGACAGACTCCATGAGTAACTAAATTAAAGCAGAGACTTGAGGAAAGGTAGCAAAACCAGTGGAGGGATGAGATGGTCAGATGGCTTTAAAGCAAGCCTCATCAAAGAAATGGGAGGGAAGAGGAAGGAGGAGGCAATTAGATTTTATCCAAGGCTAAATAGTAGAAAAAACACACTTCAGGAAGATGTGACAAAAACACTTGACAATACAGAGTTTGATTAAATACATATTTTGCAACTGTACTTTTTTTTTTTAAAAAAAAAGAATGTTATTTGCTCATATTTATTAGCCTCTCTGAGAATTCCGATTCACACTCACTAGGTGGCGGTAGTGTGCCATTTCGATGTTTGTCAACCGCTAACCAACATCAAGAAGAAGAACGACTATCGGAAGCTAGCTGTAACAACGAGTTGCTAACCGATTTGTAAGACTTGATAAAACATCATAGTGAAAAGTAACCCCGAGGAGAGATACATTTCCCGCTGCCACAAGGTCATGCAGCGCTCTAAAAGGTAATGAGCCGTAAAGCCTCAGGGTCTCGGCTCAGCGGCGCAAACAAACTGCGGCCAAACTGGAACGACTGGCAGCCCAGGTTGGTGTCTGTGTATGCTTTGGTGTTAGATGGTTCAGATAAAACGGCGAATTTTGGGGCCTACGATGTGCTTTTGTGTTGAGTTGTGGCAGCATGGAAGGGAATTACCTCTGTGTTTCTTTACCTCAGCACTACAGAGTTGAACTGTATTACCTTTCGAAACGTAATCTCGACATAGTTTGTTACAAATCTGTCGGCTGTTCTTGAGCTCGTCTCGTGGATGGGTGAACCCGGCGCTAACGTTATTCACAGAGCAATGCTAATGTTGCCTGCCTGCAGCTAACTCTGTTAATGCTAATGAGTAATTGACTGCAAGGGACAAACACCACATCAGTAAAAACTGTGCTGTTCCATGTGCCTCGACAATGACTCCAGAGAGGTTTTGATTTATTCACGAGGTGATACAAATTAATTAGTAGCGGCAGTGATCTGTGGGCTACAGCGTTAGTTCAGCTGCTTAGCAGTCCTACAATTCTGTTCGCGTTGGCTAACGATAGCTGGCTGACAAGAGAAAGACGCCACCCTACGATTATATTAACTTCCCAAGTAACTTCAGAACAGATTTCTACAATGTCTAAATTGAAATGTTTAACGGTATCGGCCTTGTAATTCCGTAAGCTGATCTTAAATAACTGCAAAAGTGAACATGACAATGAGCGGTACATCAGAGTCGATGGCATTTATAACAGCATATAGTATTTATAGTATAGCAACTGTCTAAAGGATTCAGGTTCACTGTGTGGCATTTAGTTTCGACGCCGAATAAATTCAAACTTGTTTTTGGTACCAGGACCCACTGAAGTGCAATCCAAATTAAGTGATTAAGATCTTTAAGGTGACTCATTCATCAACCCAGCCACGAGGTCTGGTGTCGACACGGTAATCCGCAATATTTGATTTGACTTGTGTGAGACACATGGGTTTCAGCGTGTATCAAAGTGTGACAAATGATCACAAACTAAATTGGGATTAAAGAGTCATGGACCACATAGCACCTCTGAGCTCCCTCTAGAGTTCATGCAGTCCTGAGTAACAGCTCGTTCCAGACAGTTTGTAAATAATTTTAAACAAAGACCAACACTATGCAGGTCCATAGTCAATTGCAATGGCAAGACTGGCAGTTAGTTATTACAATATGAAATAATTTTACAGCAGAAAAAAGACACTTGTAACATCAGGCATCAGGTTGGGCCTCTGTCGACAGTTTCAAATTCTTTGACTGGTCACTTCATGGGAGCAGTCAAAATACAACACATTCAATACTATGAACATTTAACTAGACATAGAAGGGCAGGCAAAGTCGAAGTATACATGGAATCAGTACAGAAAGATTCATCTCAGTGATTGTAGTCTGCAGTCTCACCGATGAATGTGAAAACTACACTGCATTGCATCGCTAACAGAAAAAAATAATCAGTTTAATCTTTCAGTACACTTGCTTTATGTTTCTCTTTGCCTCTTTCTATTGGTTCAATTTTCTTTTTCTCTCCTGAGTTACTTTTTTGGATAGTCATTTGAATGACATTTAAATGTTTCCATCCCTCAGTGTTGACACAAGAAAGGCAGCAGTTCTTTGTACTGTTCTAACGTTAAAAGTACAGTACTAGTTTAACTGGTTAATTTAAGCTTATCATGAAAATGGAATGAATGACTGAGACTGAAATTGAAGCCTTTGTGATTTTGTAATTATATTGTTGGATTTGAAAAATTATTGTTCACCTAGAAATGTAACTACAGGCATTTGAATGCTGTCAGCTGACACATGGCTTATATGACTGAGGAGTCATACAGTAGAACTGAGGAGCTTTGACTTATATCGTGTTTGCTCGTGTTTGTGTACGTGTATATACACCAGTCAGGGATAAGATTATGGGTAGTGTCTACAGATACGGACCCATACCCGTAGCCTGTGGCCTACGGATACGGCACTTTCCATTTGCCAGACAGATACGGACCCGTACGCAAGTCTCGCGAGTCAAGAAGCTGCTAACCACTGCAAACTGTTGAAAGGTAAGCTAAGGTTAGGGTTAGTGTTAGGGTCAGGTTTAGGGTGCGTACCTGTAGTACCGATGCTACGGGTCCGTACCTCCAGCATCTACCGGGAGTCACGTGACCAGATCTCGCGTATCTGATTGGCAAATGGAAAGTATGGTCCGTACCTCTAGCAACTACCAAGATTATGACCACCTGCCTAATACTATGTTGGCCCCCTTTATGCTGCTAAAACTCCTCTGACCCAGTGAGACATGGACCCTCTGTATGTCCTGAGGGTCCTGCAACCCTCAGGACATACAGAGTACACTGCTGTGTGTGTGTCTGTGTCTGTGTGTTTGTTTTTTTTCCCATCCCAGTGACTCCCAATCTACTCAGTTGGTGCAGTTACTGAGTAAAATGCTGAATACCAGAGTACGTCTTTGCCTTTCATGTATTTTTTTTCACTCCATGTTTTCAGAGTTGACAGTATATCATCCAGCCAGGACCTGGGAAAGTCGAAAGAGCTTGGTTCAGGAACATATGACGTGTTGCCCTCCAGCTGCCTTGAACAACCAGTGGTGTCTAGTGATGTATACACTGCTGCAGATGCACATCAGAAAGAAGGTAAGGCCTTTTCTAACATGACCAACTGACCAAATTCATTTGGCACTTGGGTTAAATTTCACCAGCCACACCCATGTATAATTGCTGCCAAGCTTGTCCATTCTCAACATCACTTAAATAGAACCTGTCTGGCATTGCAAAATAGGCTAAAGGGTCTCAGAAAGAAGCATGATACCGCTTTGTAAAGAAATTCAAGAACAAATGCAAAACAAAGTCGTTGACATTTGCCAGTCTGGAAAGGTTTTCAAAGCTATTGTTAAGGCTATAGGACTCCAGCTTACCACCAGTGAGTTATCCACAAATGAAGAAACATGGAACAGTGGTTAACCTTCCCAGAAGTGGCCACCCTACCAAAAGAACACATTGACATCTCATTCAGGAAGTCACAAAAAATGCCATGGAGAATTGCAAGGCGCAAACACTCCTGACCGCAAGAACATAAAGACAAGGCTGATATTTGCCTAGAAAAGTCTAGATAAGCCCCAAGACTTTTGGAATAACATCATGTGGGCTGATGAGTCAAAGGTTGAAGACAGTGATCCCTTACATTTGGTGTAAAGCAATGGTACTGTATTCCACAACAAGAACATCGTGTCAACAGTGAAACACGGTGGTGGTAGTGTGATGGTTTTGGGCTGATTTGCTTCCAGAGGACCTGGACAACTTTTCGCAACTGTTGGAGTCAGGAATTCCGCTCTCTATCATAAAATCCTCCTGGAGAATATCTACCAATCACTTCAGCAGTTTGTGCTCAAAAGCTTCTAATGTGGCCGAAGTAAAATTGTTCTGCAGAGAAGAATTTAGCTGCAATTGTTGCTGCCAAGGGTGGCACAACTAGTTATTAGTTTTAGGGGGCGATTACTTTTTCACAGGGATGATATATAGGTTTTCATTAAATCTTCAATAAATCATCATTTAAAAGCTGCATTTTGTGTAGATTATCTCTGTCTAATATTAAGTAAATCTAAATATTAGTTTGATCTGGAACATTTCACTGTGCAAAATATGCAAAAAAAGTCATCAAACCAATATTTAGATTTTTCTATGGTATGTATATATCAGGGTAGAGACTGTGATTTGGTAGAATTGGAGTTTCTACCAGTAAAGATTGCGATTGGAGTCTCTACCAGTAGAGTTTGCATTGTAATCTCTACCAGTAGAGATGGAACTTTAAATCTGACCCCTGCCCTGACCCCTGACCCTAACCTTAACTAACCCTGACCTTTAAATCTGACCCCTGCCCTGACCCCTGACCCTAACCTTAACTGTCCCTGACCTTTTAATCTAACCCCTGCCCTGACCCCTGACCCTAACCTTAAAAGTCTAACCTTAGCCCTGACAAATCTCTACTGGTAGGATTGGAGTTTCTACTGGTAGAGACTCCAATCACAATCTCTACTGGCAGAAACTCCAATTCTACCAAATTGCAGTCTCTACCATGATATATATATATATATATACACACACAAAAGTTTTAGGACACTTTCTCATTCAAATAAATTAGAACCTGTCCTAAAACGTTTGACAGGGGGTGTATCTACCTACACTACAGATCCAAAATTTTAGAATGCCACAATGTTTCCAGTTTTTTTTAATTGAAATTCAAGTAGTTCAAGTCCAATGAATAGCTTGAAATGGTACAAAGGTAAGTGGTGAACTGCCAGATGTTTTAAAAAAGGTAAGGTTACCCAAAAGTGAAAAATAATGTACATTTCAGAATTATACCAAAGCCTTTTTCAGTGAACAAGAAATGGGTTAACAATTTAAAGCTATTCTGCGGCAATGAATGTTGTCAAGTCTTGAAAGTTGGTGCTACCAAATCCTACAAGAGTCCCAACATTTCTTGCCACTTACTACAACCCCCTCTGTCTGCATAAAAGTAGTGTTGGAACACACCGTGGCTCCATACCCTTCAGAGCATTATTTAAACAGTATTGTACAGCAGAAAATAGTATGTTGCTATAAAAATGGCGACTAAAAGGCAATTAACAATAGAAGAGAGACAGATCATCATAACACTTAAAAATGTAGATCTTTCCTACAGAGAAACTGTGAAGAAAATCAAGGTGTCAACGAGTACAGTTTTTTTTCACCATCAGAAGGCACTCAGAGACTGGGGGAAACTGACAGAAAGAGGTCTGAAAGACCCAAACCCACAACAGAATCAGAACACAAATTTCTGAGTCAACAGCTTGGTGATAGGTGGCTCACAGGACAACACCTTCACAGCAGTGGTCGTAGTAAGCAAGTCTCAGTTTCAACTGTGAAGTGAAGATTTGGATTTGCAGGTTTGACAGGTTGATTTGCAGCAATGTATATATGTATGTATACTGTGTGGCATAGACTGCAGGAATCTGGTCTGAAAGGCAGGGTAGCTGCCAGGAAACCACTCCTAAGAAAGCAGAACATAAAGAAGAGACTTCAGTGGGCAAAAGAACATAGAAACTGGACTGTAGAAGAATGGAAAACAGTTCTCTTTACAGATGAGTCAAAGTTTGAAATGTTTGGATCAAAACAGCACAAGTACGCTTGACATAGGGTTGGAGAACGCTTGACTCCTGCATGTGTTGTTCCCACAATAAAACGTGGTGGAGGTAGCGTGATGGTCCGGGGCTGTTTTGCAGGGGGTCAGACTGGTGATCTGCACAAAGTCTCAGGAATTCTAAATCAGCATGGATGCCACAGTATCTTACAGAGGCATGGCGTTTCCTCTGGGCTGCATTTAGTGGGACAGCCATTCACACTACAACAAGACAATGATCCAAAGCACACCTCCAAACTGTGTCAGAGGTATTTGGCCAAGAAAGAAGAGGAGGGGAAGCTAAGGATTATGACTTGACCAGCTCAATCCCCTGACCTTAACCCCATCGAACTTGCATGGGATGAACTGGACAGAAACGTCAAGAACAAGCAACCCACAAGTGCTGCAAACTTTTATGAGATGTTGGGAGAAGCATAGGAGGAAATTTCAAGTAATTATCTCATGCTACTGATTGCAAGAATGCCTCAAATTTGTCAAGCAGTTATCAAAGCTAACAGAGTTTTCCCAAGAAGTATTAGTAGCCTGCACTCGAAATGAAGTAGCCTGCATCACTTTTGCTTAATGTGTAGGGGGGTTTGGGGCCATGCCCCCCAAGAAAATTTTGATTTTTTTTTTTTAGTGCTATTTGGTGGCCTCTGGTACATTTTATTTGTGTAATTTAACATTTTTCTAGCACTTGGTTTTGTCATGTGATTTGTGTATTTAAGTACATTTCATCAAAATGTGGTTTTTAAGTACACAATTTTCATGCAAACTGCACTTTCACCAGTAGTATGTGTGTCTGGTCTCTTAGTAAACCTCTGTAGTATGCTGTCTGGCTTGGAACATAACTGCATGTTTAGCATAGATGTTGTGCATCTTTCTGTATGTTTGGTTTTGGGAAAATATTAATTAACCTAATTTAATGACTGTGTGAGACCTTAACTTCGGGATCATAGACTGGCTGAGTGACTGCTAGCTCTGAAAACAAAAAGTCATTGATTATTATACAGCAGATCAGAACATAAATTAAAAAGTCAAAATGCCCAGAATATTTGTCTAAGTCCAGATGTGAAAAGAATTGGCCAGGACTTCCCCTGTATTTTATCATTTCACTCATCTTACAAAATATTTACAATCATTTAGAGCATTAATGAAAAAGGCTAAATTAGATATACATGGGTAGCACCCAGAATATTTTCTAAGTCCAGACATGAAAGAAAATGGGCAGCATTTCTCCTCTATTCTGTGATTTCATTCATTCATAAGTTGAACAAATCTATGAAATCTAAGAAATGTTTACATTCATGGGATTTCTTTCAGTAAATGTGAGTAATGTCAAATCATAGTTAGCAAGCAAAAAAAGTGGTAAATACCTGTTCTCGTTTTTTTTAGGAATTCACGATGTTGCGATCGTGCGAAATCTCCGCGAATTTTGCGCGGCCTTGCAATTTTGTCCAATCACCGCAACTTTCTTGCAATTTTGGCCCGCCTCCCGTGAGTTCCACCAATCATAGCCGCTCCCAGCGCAAATGTAATGCACGTACGTCACCGAATTCACTTCCTGTTTCTGGTTTGAAGATGCAGACATGTGCGATACCATAGACATATGTAAAGAGTAGACGCCGCATCGACCGCTACTGCCTATTGGGGCTGACGAGCGGTGGTGCCGGCATCTTGGACCAGTCACCCGCTCCACTCAGCGCTGTTTGACAGCACATTCAATCCACCTTAACTCTGAATATTAAACTGATAGTGAGAAGCAGATAATGGAAGTAAAGTCAATTATTTTAATAATTTGAAGAGACAATATATAGTTACGCTATATATACATATATAAACAAAATACTGACTAATGAACATATTTCTATATAAAACAATAGATAGAAGTTATATATCAGAGAAAATGAATATATATATATATATATATATATATATATATATATAAAAAATCATAGATGGAGTATCAACATCATTCACCTATATATATATATATATATGTATATGTCAGGGTAGAGACTGCGATTTGGTAGAGTTGGAGTTTCTACCGGTAGAGATTGCGATTGGAGTCTCTACTAGTAGAGACTGCGATCACAATCTCTACCAGTAAAAACTCCAATCTTACCAGTAGAGATTTGTCAGGGCTAAGGTTAGACTTTTAAGGTTAGGGTCAAGGCAGGGGTCAGATTTAAAGGTCAGGGTTAGTTAAGGTTAGGGTCAGGGGTCAGGGCAGGGGTCAGATTTAAAGTTCCATCTCTACTGGTAGGATTGGAGTTTCTACTGGTAGAGATTACAATCGCAAACTCTACTGGTAGAGACTCCAATCGCAATCTCTACTTGTTAGAAACTCCAATTCTACTGGTAGCGACTCCAATCGCAAACTCTACTGGTAGCGACTCCAATCGCAAACTCTACTGGTAGTGACTCCAATTGCAATCTCTACTGGTAGAAACTCCAATTCTACTGGTAGAGACTCCAATCGCAATCTCTACTGGTAGAAACTCCAACTCTACCAAATCGCAGTCTCTACCCTGACATATAACAGGGATGGGATCAGCAAGTTCTGATTTTAGCGGAAAGTTGTTGACGGGGGGGGTGCGGCGGCGGTGGCGCAGCGACTTCCAATCGCTGGGCCGTTTACAATCGTCGTTAACAAGCTATCGTTGACGTCGTTACCATCGCGCGGGAGTATCAGCGACAATAAAGTGTTCAAACTTGTGAAATCAGCGTTCAAATAAATGAAATCGGCGGAAATCCGCGATAAATTCCCATCCCTGAAAAAAGCGGAATTCCGCGAATTCGCGGAAAAATCACATCTCTGATAGATATATATATATATATAATAGATGAAAGTTATATATCAGAGAAAATCATACTACATATATAAATCATGTATGGAATATCAATATAATCATTATATATGAAAACATAATGTATACCGGGCTTTGCAAAAGTTCTGTTACACTCGGTTTCATGCTCTTCAGAGACGTTTACATGTCGGAGTGAAAAATTCCATTAAATAAACTGAAAGTTGTACCTTATAGGCAGGTGTCCTGAATACAAATTTTTTTCTCCGGTGAATTTGTATCAAGATGGAAGTCAAAAGAGTTGAGATATCTGCTCTCCTTTGTGCTGAACATCAGCCAGATGACCGTCCACAGAGTTGCGGAGAGGCTAAAGAATGGTGAAGATCTTTCAGGTCTTCACCATTCTTGATAGATCACTGAAAGATCTTCACCATTCTTGCGCCTCTCCGCGACTCTGTGGATGGTCATCTGGCTGATGTTCACCTGCTTGGCTCTGTCAGACTTGTTGTGGCCAGCATGAAGGAGAGCAGATGTCTCAACTCTTTTGACTTCCATCTTGATACAACTTCACCGGAGAAAAAAATTGTATTATGGACACCTGCCTATAAGGTAGAACTTTCAGTTTATTTAATGGAATTTTTCACTCCGACATGTAAACGTCTCTAAAGATCATGAAACCGAGTGTAACAGAACTTTTGCAAAGCCCGGTATATAATACAGCGCCCTCCGTAATCTTTTTGCACCCCTGGTTAAGATGTGTTGAAAGCCTTAAAATAAATTCAATTTTTATTGCAAAAGCATACTCTCACACTGAAAATTGTAGAAAAATGTATTTTAAGAGAAGATTCGGTGCTGTTTTGTTGGTGAAAGGGGGTTGTACAAAGTAGTAACATCAGGGGTACTAATAATTGTGGCACACATGATTTGATGTAAAAGAACTATTTCTTAATGCGTGATTTTTTTTTTTCCCCCACTGAACAAATGCACTTGAATTAAAGGTTGGACTTTCCTCTTTTTTTCATTGTGATCCTATATTATTTAGAAAAAAACTGAGTATATGTAAATATATATGTGTGTATGTATGTATATTTTAGTATATATGTATGTATATGTACTCTCACACACTTTCATAGCAGAATTTCTTTGTTCCTCACCCAATTTTAAGCCTCCTACACATCTGTTTCTATTTCAGTTATGAACCATGTTTCAAGTATACCTAAAAGAATTAATGCTGGTTTGAAGGCAAGGGACAGTAACACCAAATTTTAACTTGATTTAGATTTTTTTTGTCCAGTCACATTGCATTTTGTAAATTGATGATAGTAAACAATCATATTTTTGAAAGCATTCATTGTTTACAGCCTTCTGTCCCACCTCTGACTGCAACTTTTCCACAGTAGTCTGTGTGTCTGTGTCTTTAAAACAAAAAAGTTATACAATATTGTTTTTGTCCGTAGGTGGATATGAAGCTGGTCAAGGTGTCTGTGATACTGCGTTTGATTGGAAGTCGCTGGGGCAAGAGTTGAGGCCTAATGACGTGACAACAGATTCGACCCCTTTTCAGCATGGAACCCGTGCTTTAGCTTCAAAGGACATGAGGAAATCGCAGGGTAAGCTCTGGGACAGATGTTCAGTATTTTAAGATTAGATCCAGCACCAATGGATGCAGTAGTCAGATGGTGCAAGAAATATCTCTAGGATTTAGTTGGGGAAAGAGTAATCTCTTAAATCAAATTTATTTGTACTGACAGAGTACAGGTAAGTGTTTGTCACTTTAATAGTTTTGGCTGCAGTTTCGGTCTCTGTCAAGAAACAGACAAACGTGTCTGTACACAAAACAAACAACATGCCCGGGAGAGAATTTTTTGTCAATGCATGGCTGTGTCTCAGTTCAAGAGTGGAAAAGTTTACAGAGCTGTAAGACTACTTGCAGATATTTGGCAACATGTACATGTTTTTTTTCCATACAGTATTATGAGAGGCTTGATTCTCCACGCTGGAAAATCCCAAATACCATTAAACATATAAATGTAGCATAAAATAAATGCAGGCTGGATTGGCAGCTAAAAAACTAAACAGTGAAATACAGTCTTCCTAACTCCAGATTGGTTGCTGAATTGAGCATGAAATTATAGGTTGCTTGTGTAATCCACTTACAACCCCATGAGCATGAGTGGTCAGGGAAAGCCACATACTTTTATGGAGCCTGCACTATAACGTAGCATCAAATATGTTGTTTTGAAACCCCTTTAACTCTTTGATGTGCAACATGGGTCAAATGATATCCATATTCAATTGAATATGGTTCAATTTTGGCACATGTTGTGCATGAAAGTGTGTAACAGTACCCAAGGTGCTGTCAGGCTACACGTAGTATGAATCCTCCAGCCCTCGAGCATGCAGGGCCTAAGTTATGTATTGGCAAGACCAATTGCCTCTACAAGTTAGAGCTGTTACTTTATGATTAGCTTGCCCCTGTGTGGACAAGATCAGGATACAAACAGTCTGTCACTTCTGCAAAACCCTTGGACAAAGCATGCACAACTGCTTTTCCTGAGGGGGGAAAAAAAAGAGGTGGAGAAAATGTCAGAAAAAAAACAATGGAGGAGCATGAGCCGACCACCTTGGGCACTAAGGCAAGGTGGAGTTTTAGGGACACCCTGACATGCCCTGGTGCAAACTGGGTGCATGAAGAGCACATGAATTTCACTGATGTGCTTGGCAGATGTCAAAGCCATCAGCAAGGCTGTCAAGATTAAGTAGCCTGCATTTCCCTTTAATGAAAACGGCAGACCAAAGATGATTGGATTGCAGTCTTGCCTTCACAGCCCACATGGCATGCTGCGGTAGAAGCCAGGTAGACTTTAATTGTGGAGAAATCTTTTTGTTTGTCAATCATCTTCTGCAGAAATGACAAAATCACACCAACAGAGCAGAAAGGAGATGTTCCCTTCTCTCTGATGCAGTTCCTCAAATACCCTCCATTCACAGTCATAAAGAGACCTACTGTAGGATGCTCTACAGGAAAGCCTCCAATATTTTAATTATACCACTCACAGGCCAGGCCCATAGAGCTAGGCACACTGGATGTGGGTTAAATATTACTCCCTGTGTCTGGGACAGCATGTTCGTGCATTGGGGAGGGCAGGTGTGGCTTCTGTACAAGACTGATATACTGTATATCCATCAGCTCGTGCATCACTTGCCAGTGCAAGGCTATCAGAATTGGAGTGTGGCGTTTCTTCCTCTCTTGTCAAATCAGGGGTATCTGAGCCATTTTCACCGGTTCACATCCAACTTTGCATGGCTCTCGCAGATAGAAGACTCTTGCTGCTCCACAAAATCAGTTTGAGCGTCAGCATGTATAATTGTAGTCAGTGCAGGACCCCCCTGACAATTGATATGTCACCATCGTTGTATTATGCATTCTCACCAGAGCATGATGTTCAGCCAACTGCTTCCAGCTGCCCATTTCCACCAATCTACTCTGAATCGCCCTTACCATACTTTATATGCTCATCTACACACTTTCAATCTTACTTACCAGGTATATAAGTAGTATATTGGATGCCAGTGCCTTATACCATAAAAGTGAACATGTTATTCTGTCTTTGCAGAATACACCCATATTTCCAGACAGGTAGCGAACATAAAAGGAGAGACCCAGCAGGCTTGACTGAGGTTGAGTTAGGTTTACTGTATGTTCTTAACCTTTTATATTATTGTAAAACTGCAACACACATATAAAGGTGCATGTCACAAACAAATAAAATATGTAAACACTCTTTACATACTCATCCTCACAGTTTATAGATCAGGTCACGATAATTTCATAGTGTTAGCAAAAGTAAACACAATATTTTCACAGGAAAATGCACTCACAGCAAGGAAAACATACTATAAACACAGCAACAGCAATATAAATTTACATATACAGCATAAATCAGGCTCCACAACAAACTAAATTAGCCTTAGCAGCTTAACTAGAGACATGCTAGTGGTTAGCTTCGTGGTTAGCATTGTTAGCACGGTTCCTTAGCTTAAAATAAAGGTCAAAAAACACCACATTGAAGCTCACAGTGTCTTCAAATAACTTAAATAAACAAAGAGCAGTCATAATCACTGATAGTTCCACCGCAAGGCTCAAACAATCAACTCTGCAGTGGAGCACTTAACATACATGAACACGGATCATCTTTGCTTGAATGCGCAATAACCCATTTTCAGTTATTAGCTTATACTTTGTATATATCATCTTTTTTTTTTATATGTCTTCTATCTTATCAGGCATGTATCCTATTTTGTGTCATATGTTCTTTGTTCCTCACTCTCCTCTTGTCCTGTCCCTCTCCCTCCCTACCCCCTCTACCTTTTCTGTCCCTCTTCACCTACCGGTTAGCGACAGATGGGTCTGGGTTCTGTTCAAGCTTTCTTCCCATTAAAAGGGAGTTTTTTTTCTTGCCACTGTCACCTTAGGGCTTGCTCTGAGGGTTCAGGCATATGGGTTCTGTAAAGCGTCTTGAGATAATTTGAGTTGTAATTGGCACTATATAAATGAAATTCAATTGAACTGAGAAATTGAAGAAAGCATTTAAGCATTATTAACACCACAGAGAGGTCCAAATAATTTCTGTAAAAATGTTGAAGACTTCTGCCCCACACACCGCTCAGACCATCCATCCATCCATTCTCTATACACCGCTTTATTCTCACTAGGGTCGCGGGGGGTGCTGGAGCCTATCCCAGCTGACTCTGGCGAAGGCAGGGGACACCCTGGACAGGTCGTCAGTCTGTCGCAGGGCTACATATACAGACAATCAATCACACTCACATTCACACCTACGGACGATTTAGAGTAATCAATTAACCTCAGCATATTTTTGGACTGTGGGAGGAAGCCGGAGTGCCCGGAGAAAACCCACCCATGCACAGGGAGAACATGCAAACTCCATGCAGAAAGATCCCAGGCCCACGCTGGGATTTGAACCGGGGATCTTCTTGCTGCAAGGCGAAAGTGCTAACCACTACTCCACTGTGCAGCCCCCCCTCAGACCAGCCCTAACATATTCTACCCCAGCCCAACAGGCTTATATCTAGGGCTGCAACTCACGATTATATTAATAATTGATGATTCGGTCGATTATTTTTCCAGTTAATCTGATTAAAAGAAAAACAACTTTAATTTCTGCCTATTTATTCAGAAAGAGGAGGTTTGGACTGACGGAGCAAATAAGATCATTGTAGTAAAGCCTTTTTCTTCAACCACTAACAGAGGCCTCACGTCAGTGATGACCAGTCAAGACAGCTGCTTGTGGTGTCTTGATGTCTTTCTCATTATGAAGCCTGTCATTTTTGCTGTTGATCAAATGAAAAAGATAGTATAGTGTGACTATGTATTATAGCACAATTTCCAACAACTCAATAATTATCTTGTTTTATTTGCAGTATTAGGTTAAGGCAAGTAAGTAGCCCAAAGAGCAAAGCACACACACACTGTGTGTGTGCGTATATATTAGGGATGGGAATTTCGACTAATTTCCGAACCGACTAGTCGCCAATAAAATTAACGACTAGTCGGTTCGGAAATTAGTATTGAACTTGCAATTTAACCCTTTAAGCGCCAAAGTCGCAATATTGCCACAAGTAACATTGCTGAACATAACAAGCTATAGCTTCAAATATACTGCCTTGTGTGCCTCATGTACTGTACACCAGGAGATGGCGGACATCTGCAACTTCAATCTGAGCATCAGTTGTGGGCGTGTTTTCATGCAAAGTTTTGGAGTTTACAGAGTTTGAAAACTGAGGAGATGAGACTCGCCGTCGGAGCGTATCAGAGCGCAAGACGGCACATTTTAGAGTGAGAAAACTCACCGTACCGAGAGGTCTGGTCAACGCTGACAAAGTACTTTGTCAAGTAATGGCTTACTCATATTCTGAAGAGGAATATTCACCCTCTGATGAAGATGTTCAGTCGTCCACTGAGACAGAAAGTGCCGCTGCGTCTGTGCGTAACGGCAGCGGGTCGGTGCGCCATGACAGTCCAAGCAGCACATAGTGGAGCGGATGCTTTGCTTCGGGGTGGCAGGAAGGGACGTGGTGGGTGTAGCTGAAGTGGTCAAAACACCGCTAATGATGAAGGGGATAGCGGGGGTTGAAAAAAGAGACAAGCATATGCTACTGGCAGGATCAACCAGATAGCCCAGACGGGACGAGTGTGCGGCGCACGGCCGAGCGTAGAGCTGCATGGTGGCGCACGGTCGGGACCTGGGGGGGGGGGCACACTAGCGTTTAACCGACTAGTAAAATACTAACCGTTTAATAAATGAGTCGACAATTAACCGATTAAACGACTAGTCCGCACATCCCTAGTATATATGTATATACAGTGCCTTGTGAAAGTATTCGGCCCCCTTGAACTTTTCAACCTTTCGCCACATTTCAGGCTTCAAACATAAAGATATAAAATTTTAATTTTTTGTCAAGAATCAACAACAATTGGGACACAATCGTGAAGTGGAATGAAATTTATTAGATATTTTATACTTTTTTAACAAATAAAAACCTGAAAAGTGGGGTGTGCAATATTATTCGGCCCCTTTACTTTCAGTGCAGCAAACTCACTCCAGAAGTTCAGTGAGGATCTCTGAATGATCCAATGTTGTCCTAAATGACTGATGATGATAAATAGAATCCACCTGTGTGTAATCAAGTCTCCGTATAAATGCACCTGCTCTGTGATTGTCTCAGGGTTCTGTTTAAAGTGCAGAGAGCATCATGAAGACCAAGGAACACACCAGGCAGGTCCGAGATACTGTTGTGGAGAAGTTTAAAGCTGGATTTGGATACCAAAAGATTTCCCAAGCTTTAAACATCTCAAGGAGCTCTGTGCAAGCAATCATATTGAAATGGAAGGAGTATCAGACCACTGCAAATCTACCAAGACCCGGCCGTCCCTCTAAACTTTCACCTGGAACAAGGAGAAGACTGATCAGAGATGCAGCCAAGAGGCCCATGATCACTCTGGATGAACTGCAGAGACCTACAGCTGAGGTGGGAGAGTCTGTCCATAGGACAACAATCAGTCGTACACTGCACAAATCTGGCCTTTATGGAAGAGTGGCAAGAAGAAAGCCATTTCTCAAAGATATCCATAAAAAGTCTGGTTTGAAGTTTGCCACAAGCCACCTGGGAGACACACCAAACATGTGGAAGAAGGTGCTCTGGTCAGATGAAACCAAAATCGAACTTTTTGGCCACAATGCAAAACGATATGTTTGGCGTAAAAACAACACAGCTCATCACCCTGAACACACCATCCCCACTGTCAAACATGGTGGTGGCAGCCTCATGGTTTGGGCCTGCTTTTCTTCAGCAGGGACAGGGAAG
The DNA here is from genome assembly GCF_021347895.1 of Acanthochromis polyacanthus. Lineage (NCBI taxonomy): Eukaryota > Metazoa > Chordata > Actinopteri > Pomacentridae > Acanthochromis > Acanthochromis polyacanthus. The sequence continues at coordinate 22,824,909 of NC_067133.1, read as the reverse complement.
ATGGTTAAAATTGATGGGAAGATGAATGGAGCCAAATACAGGACCATTCTGGAAGAAAACCTGTTGGAGTCTGCAAAAGCCCTGAGACTGGGACGGAGATTTATCTTCCAACAAGACAATGATCCAAAACATGAAGCCAAATCTACAATGGAATGGTTCACAAATAAACGTATCCAGGTGTTAGAATGGCCAAGTCAAAGTCCAGACCTGAATCCAATGGAGAATCTGTGGGCAGAGCTGAAGACTGCTGTTCACAAATGCTCTCCATCCAACCTCACTGAGTTCGAGCTGTTTTGCAAGGAAGAATGGGCAAGAATTTCAGTCTCTGGATGTGCAAAACTGATAGAGACATACCCCAAGCGACTTGCAGCTGTAATTGCAGCAAAAGGTGGCGCTACAGAGTATTAATGCAAGGGGGCCGAATAATATTGCACGCCCCACTTTTCAGGTTTTTATTTTTTTTAAAGTATAAAATATCCAATAAATTTCGTTCCACTTCACGATTGTGTCCCACTTGTTGTTGATTCTTGACAAAAAATTAAAATTTTATATCTTTATGTTTGAAGCCTGAAATGTGGCGAAAGGTTGAAAAGTTCAAGGGGGCCGAATACTTTCACAAGGCACTGTGTGTGTGTGTGTGTGTGTGTGTGTGTGTGTGTGTGTATATATATACACAGACACACGTGCGCCATCACTGTCACAGCTGATCAGCTAACAAGCAATTGCTAGCATCGGGCGAGCTGCAAGAGAGACTGATGTTAAGTTTCCTCACGGAGCAAACGTAAGTTAATGTAGGGACTTACTCTGCTGTTGAGCTCCTTCATCCTCATCGGTGACATGTTGCGTTTCAGGTGCTGCATCATCATCGTGGTGCTCCCATACCATAACATGACTTGCAAAGCTTGCATATTACACGTTTTTTTGAAATGCTACCACACTTTTGAGGATTTCGGTCTAACTGTTTTCTCTGTGTCAGTAATGTTTTGTTGAATTGACTTTTCCTTTGAAAATACATCCTCCGCTCTGCCTCCATCTTGCTCTGTTCAACTCACTCTGCAGGTGGAATTTTTTAAATCTTTTTAGAAAACAAAACTTGATTTCCGTCAGCCAGCATTGACAAAATTCTGTAGGTGAAGCAGACTGCTCCGCAACATGGCGAGTGACGCATGAATTGCACAACACAGTGAATTGATCATGAAATTCGTTGCCAACGCTTTTAATAATTGATATTTATCCATTTTAGCAATTTGTTGTTGCAACCCTGGTTATGTCTGTAGTAAAACTTTCTGGAACAGAATGAAGCCCATGAGCACCCACTTGCACCCAGGAAGCTGGATGTCACCAACAGTGCAGCACCAAAGCACATTCTGCAGTGACCTGCAGTCCAAACTGAGGAAGGCCTCCAAGCACTGGAAAACTTCATGTACAGACAGCCAAGCCAGACGAGCAGAATGGCATCACATCCCCAGTAGTCAAAGGCATAGGCTGACAGGGACTGAATTATGCAACTGGAAGTGCAAGAGACAAGCTTGCAAAGCATTTAGAGACATTTTACATGCATTTTATGCAGATTATTTTCTGCACTTGAGAAATCATTTTTTGGAATCTATCATTTAAACCAAGTCAACCTGGTGTTTTATTAGGGTGCAAAATGGCTTCCTTCTTGGACTCTGCCAAAAAGAGCCAGTCGTGCCAATATGTAGCCAGCTGAAAGCCTTGCTGCCACAGCAGAGCAGTAGCTGCCTCAATACAGCACACATACTTAATGTGTTCAGAGAAATTCCACTTGTAACAAACCTTAAGTTTTGTAGGATAGATTGGAATATGGAAATGTACATCTTTCAGTTTCAAAGGTATGAACCAGTTGTCTAGACAAACCAGATGCAAGCCATCTCTCTCTCATTAGAGAGAGGGCAGCCTCTAGCACACAACCTTCTGAGCCTCCAATAGTTGTTTTGCGGGTCCATCTAGTGGCAGAATGTGGTTGTGAAAATAGGCGGATATTGCATATGTGCGAGGTTGTCTTCACTACCAACCTATCTTGGTGAGACAGGGCAACGATCTATAGCAAGGCTGTGGGAGGTGTGGGTTTTACTGTTGCGGTGGAGGCAAAGCTGGAGGACTTTTCCTCCCTGTGCTGTTGCATAGAGGCTATAGTGAAGCTGAAAATTGCAATGTAGAACAATCAGCATGTCCAAAATGAACTAATTAATCCAACACCATCATTCCCATAGTTTCACCTGTGGCTTGGATTGCACATTGTTGAAGCCCCTTGTATCGGGCCTTTGCTGCTGAAAGGTTGCATTGAAGTGCTAAGAAGACGACTAGGAGTAGCTCTCTTGTTGTCCCCATATTCTGAAGCAATTTGTTCCCTTCATAGCGAGATCTGGTGGTCTCTGTTACTCCTGCAAGCCCAGGAATGTTTAGCCAGGACCCAGCACAATTATATACTGCGTGGCCATGCTAGCCCTGATTGCTATCACAGCACCAGGCTTTGCAGCCTGAATGGAACAAATTAGAGCTGCCTCCTCATCAGGTACGAGTACATCTGAGGTGTCGTCCTCATAATACCACTCTAACATGTTTTTATACCAAGAGTACTAGAAATGAGAACAGAGGAATTGACAGATGATATAAAACCTATGCAATGCAGCCTACATTGAATTTCCCTTCAGAGATGAATAAACTGATTCTATTCTACATCTGTGCATCATTAGTTCTTTTCAAATTCAATTAAAAGTCTCAAAGAATGAAAAAAATATTTTTTTCTTGTATGATCAAACCAACAAATGGTAATAAAACTTGACCTACTTGACAGAGGAAACAAGTGAGATTGTTGTATGTGTCTAAACCATTAATATATGGTCAGCATGTACACAATCCCACCTGTATCTAAATTACCAACACAGATGGCAAATAAACAGTGTAAAATGATACAAATCCAGTTTATCATACATTGTCCCTCTAATATCTACCTTTTAAATTATGCAGTGCACTTGTGGTTGATTTTTGTTCATAACCAAATAAACTGCATTTTATAAAATGTCACTGTATATTTGACACTGAACATTAGTGAAATGCATTTTGATTCTATTATGGCAGCCTGTGATGGTACTGAGAGATAGTGGAGTGAGTGTGTTTGTTGTTGCAGACAGAGGAATGGCTCACTCAGAGGAGTCTCGACTGGCCAACCTTCTGCGCCGAGTCTCCAGGGAAGATGATCGCGACCGGAGGCTGGCCACCCTCAAACAACTAAAGGAATTCATCAGCCATGGCGACAACAAAGTGGTTAGTCAGATTCTGTACAGATCATCTTTCAGTTTTGTCATCACAAACCTTCTATATTATGAAAATAGCACCTATTCTCCCATTGAAATTACCACAGTGTCCTTGAATGAAGTCCAGGGTTTAAAAAAATGCCCACAAATTCTGTCTACGCAGTCTTCTAGTATACGTTCTTGGCTTCAATTTGAGCCCAAGATCTAAATCATTGGTTTGCAAGATGTTGCAAAAATTGAATTTTTCGGTTTTGGTATATCACACTGCAGAGTTATCACATTTCTCTAAGAAAAAGTCAGGTAATACTTCACATATATCTTTCCAAAAGTGATATAGTACTTTCAAAACTGAAAAAGGATACATCAGTAAATGGTCATTGTTGATGACCCCATTGCAAATTTGTGATAACTAAATCTGTGGCAAATTCAAATACTAGTAAATTTACTTATCACACCATAAACCCATTTGCCTCAAACAAGAACGGTTTGTTACTTATCCTTATACTTTTCTTTGCAAAGGTGCTTGCATTGGTATTATATTTAAGCAGCTAAAGCCTAAACTACCTTAATAATTATAACAGTGTGTTACACACTTTCTTACCTGCCAGGTAATATATCCCTATATAGGCTTATACTATACAAAAACTTCAGAACATACTTGCCTGAAAATCCTTAAACTAAAGCAACATTTCTTAAATGTGGTATGAGTTGAAATGCATTACTGCACAAAAAAGGTTGTGCATGTTCCTGGCATTTTCATCTGCCCAGGGACTACAGTTGGAAACTAGCTTTATAGCTAAAACTGGTACATTTACAGAAATGTTGATTAATGTGCATTGTCCCTGTTCAAATAAACTAATAATAATAATAAAAAAAGTAGTTCAAAAGCTCTGTTTATTATCAAAGAGGAGTACCACGGTCAATGCTTTGAGGGGAACGAATGCTCCAGACTCCTGCAAAACTTAGACATGTTGCAGAATATGTTACCAGAAGAGCTTCAGCCCTTTCACAAATGCTTTGTTGCATTGCAGGAAGCAACAAATTCCTGTTTTGGGTACACCTTGGATGCGTCTTTCGAGGACAAAGTGGCAAACTTTGCAACTTGCTACCAAAGTCTCAATTTGTCCATCACAACAAAGGTACATGTGTTAACAAGACATGTGCCTGAATTCATCGATAGACACCAGAAGCCTCTAGGACATTTCTGTGAACAAGTTGTGGAGCAATGTCATTCTAAATTTGAAAAATTATTCAGTCATTTCAAAATCAAAGATATTAATCATCCGAACTACATGCACAACCTTTTTTAATCAACATTTCTGTAAATGTACCAGTTTTAGCTATAAAGCTAGTTTCCAACTGTAGTCCCTGGGCAGATGAAAATGCCAGCAACATGCACAACCTTTTTTGTGCAGTAATGCATTTCAACTCATACCACATTTAAGAAATGTTGCTTTAGTTTCAGGATTTTCAGACAAGTATGTTCTGAAGTTTTTGTATAGTATAAGCTTATATAGGGATATATTACCTGGCAGGTAAGAAAGTGTGTAACACATTGTTATAATTATTAAGGTAGTTTAGGCTTTAGCTGCTTAAATATAATACCAATGCAAGCACCTTTGCAAAGAAAAGGATAAGTAACAAACCGTTCTTGTTTGAGGCAAATGGGTTTATGGTGTGATAAGTAAATTTACTAGCATTCGAATTTGCCACAGATTTAGTTATCACAAATTTGCAATGGGGTCAACAACAATGACCATTTACTAATGTATCCTTTTTCAGTTTTGAAAGTACTATATCACTTTTGGAAAGATATATGTGAAGTATTACCTGACTTTTTCTTAGAGAAATGTGATAACTCTGTAGTGTGATATACCAAAACTGAAAAATTCAATTTTTGCAACATTTTGCAAACCGATGATTTAGATCTTGGGCTCAAATTGAAGCCAAGAACATATACTAGAAGACTGCGTTGACAGAATTTGTGGGCATTTTTTTTAACCCTGGACTTCATTCAAGGACACTGTGTGACACATTTTATTTATTTTAATATTACTTGTCAATTGGGTTGAAATTAGACATAAAGTAAAATAGCTTTTACAGGCACTACAAACACGTCTTTCTCTTGGGTAACTGTTACAAGTGTTCTTTGTTAAGCAGTAAAAATTGCAGTAATTTGGTTAGTGTTGAGCTTTAAGTTATGTGTTCATTGAAAATTGTCGTCTGTGTGCAGTAATTCCATGGTAATCAGAGGTTCTTTAGTTTTCTTTTCATTGTTTTGAATTACAAACCAAACTTGTGTTCAAATACAAAAAAAATGTTTTCTGTTTTGATTTGTGTTGACTCTGTTGTTGCTTACTGGATTTGAGTACTAATTAGTATAACTTCCATTTCAAAGCACTTTTTAAGGCCAAGCCCCTGATTTTTATGAGGCAAGAGCATGCTTGTAGTGTAGTGGCCTTGTAGAAACTAATTTTCAGCTGCATGCAGATGTTTGTAGAGATGTCCATGTGGATCTGGGGACATGACGAAATACACACTTGCATTTTTCTGCATGTAGAAATTGTAACACTTTTCTGAAATTACAATGAAGATTATGATTTCTTTTGGACCACGTGTTTAAGCTTGAGTGGAAGATGTCATCTATTCTGTTTTGACTGAATGAAATATTTTCTAATAGACCCTTTATTTGTTTACAAACATTGTAACGGTTTTTGTGGGCGGGGCTTATGCTGGAGGCAAAAGCGGAGCGAGAAGTCAAGCGGGACTGGGAGTATATAGTTTGCGCTGGGAGTTTGCGCTGCAAACTCGAGCATTTTTAACCCGTTAAACTTCAGTGTACCGCCGGCAGTACGCTTACTAATTTGCATAGGAATTTAAAGAATGTCCGAAGGCTGCAAACGCGATTATATAAACACTATACGCCGATGGAAAGCTTAGATTCTCATGAATCCGCCGGTATAAACCACTTTCAGATGTGATTACCACAGGGGGTAATATAAACACATTTGTCCGACAAACAAGGAATATCCATCCATCCTTTCTCTGTACACGTCTTTAACGTACACAGCGCGACTCACATTTCCGGGTTCATTGTTACACACAGATTAAAATATTCCACAAAAAACGGCCATAATCCAACCTTGGACATCCAGACGAAACAAGCCAGTAAACTATTTTGTCCAAAACATGTCTTGAAGTCTGTATATAATCCACAAATCGGTCGTTTTCAAGGAAATGCACCTCGCGATGCGCGTCCAATATTCCCTGTATTTCTCGTCATATTTAACGGGTTATTGTTTTTGATTGTATTTTTTTCTGTGTCTTGTTGTGTCCTTGTTCTTATTGTGTGTGTATTTGGACCCAGTGTCTGGAATAAAGCTGAACTGAATTGAATTGAATATTTTTTATTTACAAATAGAATATTAGTGATTTTTTTTTGTACTGAAAATGGCTGGAATTGACTGCAGCTGATCGTCTCTGTCCAGTCTTTTCGCCTCAGTGCATTTAACCACAACTGTCTTCGTTCCCTCTGAGCACGAGTGTTCGGTGGAATCCTATAAAACTTTAATTTGCGTTCGCCAATGTCATTCCTCCTATTCTGGCATCCAAAAACACAGCAGGACAACATTTTAGAAAAGTTGATAGAGCCTGGTCCCTCAGTCTTTCGCCTTTCGGTCACGGCCGCGGGCTTCCTCTTTTGCCTCCAGCTGAAGCTGTGACGTCATTCGTGACGTGGGTCATTAAAGGGTCTATAGGTTTCAAGCTTGTTTTGCTTGTCACAATTTACTCTCTACCTACATAATTTATACATTAAAACTTGGGCCATTTGGTTCTTTCAATTGGTGGATGATAAGAGTCCTTCTTTCTCAGTTTAGCATTAGTAATGTTTCCCCTTATAAGGCCATTTATTATGTACACCCTAGTGTCCTCTCTTGACATGACAAATCAAACAGCAGTAAAGGCATTGGCACACTACAGATCTCTTCAGAAATTGAAGCTATGGCACCCGTTGTTTTGTGAACCATTACACTTTTAACAGAATACCAATAAGATGCAAACTGAAATGGGCTGAAATATATCACAGTTTGTGTTTAAAATGGAGCCTGTGATTCTGGAGAAATATAGTTAGCTTGTGACATATTCACTGTGCCTCTCACACCCACTTCCATATCTCCTCCTTTGGTTCCTTTCCTCCATCCTCTGTTCCAGCAATAATGAGCACAGAACTTGCTGGAATAGAGTTGTAGGGATCAGTTCGGGCCACTTTGCTTGTTTCCTATTTACAGAGCCAGTACTGTGTGCAAACACAAGATTGTTTCTCAGCACACACAGACCAGACAGCTGGCAGTCGGTGAGGATTAGAATAGACTCCACCTTAAGGTGTTTTCCGAACTGGGATATGGTGTACATTTGATGTCAAATGAAATGTGTTGAAATAGTTTATGTAATGACAGACACTTTACTATACTAATAATTTTTTATCTTTTCTCAAACAGACCTTGGTCAAACAGTTGGACACCATCCTTAGCACCTTGAATGACATTTTGAATGAGAGGTAAGAGGAGGCTGTGTGATAATCTGCCCTTGCATGGTGTTTTTTTTAACAATTGTTAAATTCTGCACAACGCTTTAGTGTCTTTGTCATTCAATCAGACATCAGGTGTGAGTTTATCAGGCACTGGACTTGTGTAACTTCCATTTTACTGGACATACTAGAGAAAGCATTTTTGGTGCTGATAGAAAACAATTCTGAGAGTCCTGCTAGGTTGTCAGGCAAGTGCAGTAAAATGGAGATGAAAATATAATCTACCCACTGATTCAAATAACTGCAAGAAATGTTAATAGCTGTATTCCCTTTTGTCTTTGTGGCAGATATCCTTAGATTACTGTTCTGTCTGTTTTGATGCCAGAACTGAAATGAAAACTTCTTAGAACTGATTAGAAAATGTTAAGGCTTTTTGATCTTCTTGGTTATTCTGCGACATTGTTTGCTTTCAGAATTGGTTACAGAATATTGGATAAGCAAATGAGCACATATTATACAAAGGTAAAGGCAGATGTCCTCCTTTGTCTCCAGTGCAGCAGCAGAAAGCCCAACAACACAAACAGAAAAAATATATTTTACAAACAATCAAAACAAACCAATTGTAATTCTATGTATTGATATTTAAATGTTTGATTTGTCATTGTAAGGAATTGTCTGCCTGAAGCATATGTTCATGAATATATTATTTAAAGGAAATGCTGTTCTATGACTTGTGAACAGTGTGTAGTGTTTTACATTATAATCTCATAATCAAATTTTGTGTTTTTATGTCAGATTGCAATTTAATATAGTCAATCTAATGATCGACACATGTCTGTAGATTTTCCACTGAGGCTAGACCTTAAGTTGTAATAGAAATTCATCTTTAAAGACATGACCTGTTGGTCTGACCCTCTGTTGCGGAGGCATTGCTTGAATGAAACGAAATTTGGAGCAATATAATCAAACAAAGTTTGTAAGTATCAAGCAATAATAATTTGAGAGAGAACGCCAGTCATCTCAAAAGTATGGATAACAACTTGCAAATAAATTTATTTAATCTTTAATATATATGGACCAAACAGCAATGATCATAATTTTTAAATAACCTTTTCATTAAAAAAAATCAACACTCCCAGTAAAACATATTATAGCTGGAGATTTTAATTGCGTACTTGAACCAAGAAAAGATATGTCTTTTGGAATGGATAACTCTTGTACAAAATCTAGAAAAACATTACACTACTTCATAGGAGAATTGAACTTGATGGACATCTGGAGACACTTGAACCTGTCAAAGAATGAATTTTCCTTTTATTCTACTGCAGTGGTCCCTCACCATATCTTGGTTCACTTTTCGTGGTCTTACTGTATTGCAGATTTTTAAATTGCATTTAGTATTGCGGATTTTTTGCTATATCGCGGGTTTTTGTGGTATATAGGTTTTTTTTCATATTTATCATTGTAGCCGGCTGCGTTGAAGAATGGTGCTGGAAAAAGCTGCTTTTAATGCACTCTGCAACTGGCAGATACTTTTATTGTGACACACACCAAGAGGGACACTATATGAAATGTGGTAGGAAGTCATCAAGCGCGCTACACTTCACACTCACTGTCCTGACAACATAACACTTAACCAAACTAGCTAGGCTGACTAAACCACAAAAGCACAATAAAACACAGACACTAATAATACTGTAACATTAACAGAAACCACAATAATAACATTTAAACCCCCAACACCCCAAACTCCCATGGTGCATTGCACCGGCTCTGCAGTCACTAAATTATTTTAATTATTTTACAGCAAAATATGCACTGTCTAACCTAAAAAATGAAAGTGTGGTGTGTGAGGGCTTTTAAAGCCTTAAAATATATACAGATAATAAATATAGTCGCTGCTTCGTGGATTTTTGTCTATTGCTGGGGGATCTGGAACATAACCTCCGTGATAGATGAGAGACCACTGTAGTCACAAAGTTACTCAAGAATAGATTATTTTGTGGTGACACCAGAACTTTTGTCTAACATTAGAGCCTGCCATTATAATAGCATAGTCATCTTGGATCATGCAGCTGTGTCCATGGTCTTCGCCAATACCTTCAATGGAGATTTCCAATAAAGTGGATGAAAAGTTTTTGCAATTTTTAGATAGGGCTGGACCCAAATATCCGTTCGCTACGGCGGTATCCAGATATGAATTTTGGTATCCGAAAATTCACTCCCCTAAGAGAATTCCGAGGTGAGTACTAATTCCGAGGTCCTGAGGACAGGCGGTGCAAGGGCAATTCAATTCAATTTTATTTATATAGCGTCAATTATAGTCAAATTGTCTCAAGACGCTTTACAGAACCCATATGCCTGACCCCCAGAGCAAGCCCAGAGGTGACAATGGCAAGGAAAACACCCTTTTAACAGGGGAAAAAACCTCGAGCAGAACCCGGCTCTATATAGGGGGGACCCATCTGCCTGCTGGCCGGGCGGGTTGAGAGGGACAGAGGAGGGCAAGGGGGAGGGATGGGAGAAGAGGGAGGGGTGGGAAAGCAAGGAAAACACAACACACATTTGGATACATGTATCACAAGATATGTGACACAAAGTATAAGCTAACATTGAAAACTGACTCATAGTTTACTCTTATGATGTACGGCTCTGACATTAAACATACTCCATATATAACTAGCAGTAAAATTCAAACAGTATGTAAGTTAGTATAACAGTATAGTGAAGGCAATGCAGAGTTGACTGGTGGAAAAGGGGAGCTGGAAGCAGAGTGCTGGAGGAAGGTCAGCAGCAGCATCCCACAGTGGACATGATGGAGACTGGACCAGCTGGTGGAACATCGACCGCAGATCTGAAGCATCCAGCTCTGGGACCAGGGACACTCGGAGAAATAGCACAGGGGGAAACAGAGTGAATGTACTGCAATAACGGTATACATATTAAATGTAAAGGTAGATAGAGAAGGGCTCATTGCGTCAAGAAAAGTCCCCCAGCAGCCTAGGCCTATAGCAGCATGACTAGAGGCAGAACGAAGGGACGACCAAGAGGGAGTCAGCTGTGCAATGAAGACACAAGCCGAACCCCTGTGGGTCACCCAGTCAGCCCCAACTATAAGACTTGTCAAAAAGGAACGTTTTAAGCCTGGTCTTAAAAATAGAGAGGGTGTCTTCCTCCCGAACCCAAACTGGGAGCAGGTTCCACAGGAGAGGCGCCTGATAACTGAAGGCTCTGCCTCCCATTCTACTTTTAGAAATTCTAGGAACAACAAGTAAGCCTGCAGTTTGAGAGCGAAGAGTTCTACTAGGATAATAAGGTACTATCAGATCTTTAAGATATGATGGAGATTGGTTATTAAGAGCTTTATATGTCAGAAGAAAGATTTTAAATTCTATTCTGGATTTAAGAGGAAGCCAGTGAAGAGAAGCAAGTATAGGGGAAATATGATCTCTTTTGCTAACTCCTGTCAGTACTCTCGCAGCAGCGTTTTGGATCAACTGTAGATGTTTGAGAGAGCTATTTGGACAACCCGATAATAAGGAATTGCAATAGTCAAGCCTGGAAGTAACAAAAGCATGAACTAATTTTTCTGCATCACTCTGAGACAGAATGTTCCTGATTTTTACAATATTACGCAGGTGAAAAAAGGAAGTCCTACAGACTTGCTTTATGTGTGAGTTAAAGGACATGTCCTGGTCAAAAATAACTCCAAGATTCCTTACAGTAGTACTGGAGGCCAATGTGATGCCATCCAGAGTAACTATTTGCTTTGAAAGTGAGTTTCTAAGATGTTTGGGGCCAAATACAATGACTTCAGTTTTGTCTGAATTTAGCAGTAGGAAGTTAAGTCATCCAGGTTTTAATGTCCTTAAGACAATCTTGCAGTCTAGCGAACTGATCAGTTTCATCTGGCTTCATAGATAAATACAATTGTGTGTCATCTGCATAACAATGGAAGTTAATACAATGCTTCCTAATAATATTGCCTAAAGGAAGTATGTATAATGTGAAAAGTATCGGTCCTAAGACAGAACCCTGAGGAACTCCATGATTAACTTTAGTATGCTCAGAAGAGTTATTGTTGACAGGCACAAACTGGAACCTATCTGATAAGTAGGATTTAAACCAGTCCAGTGCTGTCCCTTTAATGCCAATTGAATGTTCTAGACCAGGGGTCGGCAACCCGCGGCTCCGGAGCCGCATGCGGCTCTTTCAGCCCTCTGTTGTGGCTCCCTGTAACTTTGGAAAATAAATTGTTCTGCCTTTCAGGCGCGTTTCAATGCATTTTAATATAGAGAGTTTTATTGTGAAATTATCGCTCTTATTTTGACGTGTCACTCCACCGGATGTGCTGCTGGGGTTTTCCCCTGGCTGGGACATGAGAGCGAAAGGTTGATGCAGAGGAGATGGAGAAGCAATGCCTTTAGTTTCACATCGTTTTGGACTCAAGAATGGCAAGCCTGTATATTAAAGCTCCACTCCAAGAAAGACACGTCTTGTCTTTGAGTCAAAAGTACTCGTGATAGGGTAATACACGTTACTCGCAAGAACACGGCAGCAGGTCAGAGAGTCAGAGGAGTGTCGTCTTGGAAAATAGGGCAGCGACTTACCGGAGAAAAGTTATTAGCTTAAGATAAATGTATAAATAGATTTTACAAGTTAAATAGACATTCGCAAAATATTGATTTCCAGCTAACATTACGTAACATATGAAGTCCAGGAGCAAAAATGACATTAACCAGGTAAGCTAAATATTAGTGGAAGGACACAATTTAAAAAATGAATCTAATTAAAGGCTTTGTAATTAATTAATCATGACTTATTAACAAGGGCATAGAGGTAAAACAAAACAACCACGATATATGCAGTGTTGTCTTCATTTTAAATGCCAAAAGGATTTTGCGGCTCCCGGTGTTTTCTTTTCTGTGGGAAACGGGTCGAAATGGTTCTTTGAGTGTTAAAGGTTGCCGACCCCTGTTCTAGACGCTGTAATAAAATTTTGTGGTCGATTGTGTCAAACGCTGCACTAAGATCTAACAAAACAAGTATAGAGACTAGTCCATTATCTGATGCCATGAGAAGGTCATTAGTAACTTTCACTAGAGCTGTTTCGGTGCTATGATGCCCTCTGAAGCCTGACTGAAACATTTCAAACAAATTATTCCTTTGTAAGTGTTCACATAATTGATTTGCAACTGTTCTTTCCAGAATTTTAGAGAGAAATAGTAGGTTGGATATTGGTCTATAGTTAGCTAACACATCTGGATCTAAAGTGGGCTTTTTAAGCAAAGGTTTGATGACAGCAACCTTAAAAGCCTGTGTTACATAGCCTGTTATTAGAGAGAGATTAATCAGATCTAACATTGAAGAATTAATTAAAGGTAAAGGTAAAATCTCCTTGAACAGTCTAGTTGGGATAGGATCTAAAAGACATGTTGATGGTTTGGATGTAGAAACTGTTGAAATTAGTTCAGAGAGACGTATAGGAGTGAAGAATTCTAAAGATTCATCAGGTCTTAACAGCCAATTCAAAAGCATCTGTGACATTTGTAGGAAGGGCCAGATTAATTTTATCTCTAATCAGAACTATTTTATGTGTAAAGAAGCTCATGAAGTCGTTACTGGTTAAAGCTAAAGGAATACAAGGTTCAACGGAGCTCTGACTCTTTGTGAGCCTGGCTACAGTGCTAAAGAGAAACCTAAGGTTATTCTTTTTCTCCTCTATTAAATAAGTTGTCCTGGCATTACGAAGAGCTTTTTTTATAGATTACTAGACTATCTTTCCAAGCCACATACACTACCTCTGAATTAGTGGAATACCACTTTCTTTCCAGCTTTTGGGATGCCTGCTTTAAAATCCGCAGCTGGGAATTATACCAAGGAGCAAGTCTTCTCTGAGATATAACTTTCTTTTTTACAGGTGCAACACTATCAAGAGTTGTACGCAGTGAGGCTGAAGCATTATTAACATAATAATCCACTTCTGTGGGGGTAAAATTATAATATTTGCCTTCTGATTTATCAGTAAATGTTGCTGAAGTAAACAGTGAGGGTATTATTTCCTTAAATTTAGATACTGAATTGTCAGACAAACACCTACTGTAATGATATTTGTTCTCAGCTGCTAAACAATCCTTTACTTTAACCCTTTAAGCTTCAGTCAATTCCAGCCGTTTTCAGTACAAAAAATCGCTAATATTCTATTTTTAAATAAAAAAAATTACGAAAAATACGGGGAATATTGGACGGGCATCACGAGGTGCATTTCCTTGAAAATGACTGATTCGGGGATTTTATACGACTTCAGGACATGTTTTGGACAAAACAGTTTACTGGCTTGTGTCGTCTGGATGTAAAAGGTTGGATTATGGACGTTTTTTGTGGAATCTTTTTTTTTGTGTGTAGTAATGAACCCGGAAATGTGAGTCGCGCTGTGTGCGTTGAAGCCGTGTATAGAGAACGGATGGATGAATATTCGTTTTTGTCGGACAAATGTGTTTTTCTCACCCGCTGTGGTAATCCCATCTGAAAGTGGTTTATACCGGCGGATTCATGAGAATCTAAGCTTTCCATCGGCGTATAGTGTTTGTATAATCGTGTTTGCAGCCGTCGGACATTCTTGAAATTCCTATGCAAATTAGTAGGTGTACCGCCGGCGGTACACCTACGACGCACTGAAGCGTAAAGGGTTAAGCATATTAATGTGACAAACACGTGTTTTACGCCTTCTCTCTGGTGTGGCAATAATGTAATCTGTGTCACTGAGGCATTCACGGCCCTCACAAGGACCAGTAAATTTAGCTGAGAGAGCGGAGCCAGGAACAGGTAATAAGGCCAAAACCTTATCACCCACATTAAAGCTCGTGTCCGGAGTTTCCGTTTGTTTTCAATTTATGTATCATTGTTTAACAAAGCTTAAATGTGTTAGTCTAGTTCGATATTATAATATAATGTTAGTATGACGCGATATGAAAATTTATTCATGAGCTCCGCCTTCCTCTCATAGACCCCCCATGTTATTCCAAGCACCGGTCGGCAGCTAGCCAATCAAGTTTGAGCTTCCGCTTTGTCATGCTGTCAATCAACGGTTACGCGCACAGCAAGCAAGCCCATGCAGAGGTGCGCGAGCTACGCACTATGCAACCGCGCGCACATTTGTTTTGCTTGTGGAGGAGAGAGCATCATGGATCAGCAACTTCCAGAAAAGTTACCAATCCCACGGCTTGTCAGGCCAAGAGACTGCAGGACGTTTTTTGGCTCGGGGTGCTCGCGTCGCTCCCCGACCATGGCCTCCATAGCCCGCCTGACGGCTTCGTTTAGATGCCCGACCTCTGGAGGAAGATGTCGGGGCGTCTGGGACATACTCTTCGTCAGAGGAGTCATGCAATTCTGAACTCTAGATAGAAATAAATAAACAATGTAACACATATACATGCGTAAATGCACTAAATTTGATAAACAACATCATTGAGAGGGATACACGAGTGTAATCACAAGCGTGCACAAATAAAGGGGCGTCACTTGGTATCTCGCGAAATCAGAGGGAGGGTGGGACCAACAGTGTTTTGGGAGACGCTGCGATTCAAACTCCGGACACGAGCTTTAAACCTGCGAGATACGGCAGAACGGTCATATTGGTGCTTCATTACAGATTGAGATGACGACAAACAATTTTTAGCACACAAATTAGCACGGTGCAAACTTTCACGAGATTTGGAGTCATAATCGACCACCGGCAGCGTCAGACCGTCTGGCAGTGATGAACTCTGGCTGTCAGAGCGCACAGGCTCGGCGGCTTTCGAGTGCAGAGCTGTCTCCGTCACAGCCTTTGTATTGTCTTCTGAAAAGGCAGACATAAGAACAGAATCGGACAACGAAAACCCATCAATTTTCTTAGCTTGTCCACGGGTAATGGCACAAGACGGGAGCAATTCTAAATCAGTCTCACAAGTTGACACAATGTCGGAGCTCTGAGGAGAATCCAATACTTCAAGTGCAGGAATTACTTTACCACCTGCCATGTCATTTCCCATCAAAAGCACTACCCCTTTTATGGGCAGAGCGGAACAAACAGCAACAGGAAAAACTCCGCTCACCAATTCAGACTGAACATGAATTTTGTGCACAGGCTGCGGGACATAACCCATGTCGATTCCCTGCAAGGCTACACTATAACCACAAGCAGATTTTTCAGAGAATGGTAAAGCACCAGCCAGGATCACAGACTGAGAGGCACCTGTGTCTCTCAGAATGCGCACTGGGCACTGATCAGCAGACTCACCTGTTAGAGATACCAACCCCTCAAACATGAACGGCTCGAAACATGGATCTGGGCAGACAGAAGAGACAGGATTAGACTTGACACAATTCTCAGTTTTTATGAATCAAACGCCCTTAGGAGGTGACCCGTTACCCTTTTGTTCTTTTCTTTTTAAGGTGTGGCAGTTTGCAATGAGGTGTTCAGATCTATGACAGTAAAAGCAATCTCTCTTATTACTGTTTAACACAGTCTGTGGGGCCGGAGCACGAGGCTTTTCAGAGGCAGATGGAAATACAGATCTGTGCGTAAGCACGTACTCGTCAGCCAAAACAGAGGCAGCAGCGAGAGTTGACACTTTCTGTTCATTAAGTCACAATGCGTTCAGACAAACAGTTTTTTAAACTCCTCCAGGAGGATAAGCTCACACAGAGCATCAAAGTCTGCTGCTTTACAAGCATTACACCATTTCTCAAAAAGGGTTCCCTTTTCCCTTGCGAACTCCTCATAAGTTTGAGGGGGGGTCTTTTTGTGGTTCCTAAATTTTTGTCTGTACGCTTCCGGGACCAACTCATAAGCACATAAAATTGACATTTTTATGCACTCATAATCTAAACTCTTCTCTAGAGGAAGAGCGGCGACAGCTTCCTGGGCTTTACCATGAAGTTTACATTGTAAAAGAAGTGGCCAGGCCTCAGAAGGCCAGTAAAGAGCGGACGCAATGCGCTCAAACGCTGCAAAATAACTGTCTACCTCAACGTCTCTAAATGGAGGAACAAGAGAAATATGTTTCCCAATATCAAATTGCTCAGAGGTAGAGCTGGAGGAAGGGTGTGACATACCTGCATCCACAGATGCCCTCGGTGCTGGGTTCTGCTGAGCCTGCAGCTCCAGCTGACGTAGGCGGACTTCCTTGTCGGCCTCAATTTCCAACCCGCGTATTTCCAGTTTCAGTTGATTTTGCCAATTCTCGGCTTTTTCTCGGGCCTCTATCTGGAGTCTGGCCAACCGTACTTTAAGTCTGGCCTCGCCCTGAGAAGCAGTGGTGGCTGAGGAGAAAGGATCATAGCGAGGCAGGGTAAACAGCGTTTTAGGCTGCACACTCGCCTCACCAGGTTCTGCTTGAGCACACTCAGCCGGCTTCTCCTCACCCGAAGGAGTGCGGCTATCCACCCCCTCAGACACAGGTGCACACACAGGAGATACGGGAAGCACCGACAACACAATCACTCCCAATTCAACCAACTTACATAGAATTAGAGCCTTTAAATCTTTCTTTAGAATCGATTTAGAAAAAGAGACTTTGAAATAAACAGCGATTTCCGCCAAATTATCCTTTCTAAGCTTGCTATTTTGATCAAGCGAAGGATTTGCCAAGAAGCTTTCTAAATCAAATGATTTCACATCATCCCGGATGAGCCCCCATTTATGTTACAACCCTAGCTCATTTTTGGGGGAAAAGGGAAGTAACATAAAACCATTGGTTAATGGTATTAAAGATGTTTATTAGTAAAAGAATAAAATTGTGACAAACGAAAATAAAATGAGGCAATAACTAAAATGCTGGAAACTAAAAATACTAACGCAAACACAAAGACTAACTTAGAGTTTGGTCCGAAATATTTCCTAACAATTCAAAATTAGCATGCGTGAAAAACAACAAATGACTAGTGCCTCCAAACATACAGAGTTTTCTACTAACTAACTGTGTTCACTAAGTCGAGGCACACGAGCAGGGCTGGTTACAGCAACAAGCTGCTGAGCTTCAGGCTTGCCGGCTTCTTATGCTGATCCATCAGGCTCCTGATTGGATGACGTCGGCTCAGGCCAGCTGTTCAAAATCAGTCATCAGGCACAGGTGAGGAGGATCAGCAGCAGCGGCAACCTGAGAGCGTAGAGAAAACACAGGCATACGCACGCACGCACGCGCGCGCACGCGCACGCGCACACGCACACGCACACGCACACACGCAAGCACACAAGAGGAGGAGACCGAATACGGTGGCACCCGTAACAGTGATGAAAACAGAAGCATTGATCTCATTACGCCAATTCTGATTGGCTGATGATTGCAACACCTGCGTCAGGTGGAGCCACCTACCCTTAAGTAGCCTGCGCTACCATGCAGCATCACTCAAAATAAACACCTCTTCTTGCTTCACCCAGCAAGAAGGACTGTCTGGTGAGACATCTCCCTCGGAAAAGAGATTTTTAATCTCAAGGGACTTCCTGGTAAAATAACAGTTAAATAAAATTCCTAGCATTCGTTTCAATGTCTCACTCTGGGATATGGAAACTTCCGTATTGCCAGACATGCTTATCTCAAGTCAACCACCAGCATTCAGGGACCAACCCTCTGCTCTCAGTGGGTCCAGTACTCGGTACTGCATGAGCCAGGCTCAAAGCAGAGATGTCCAGCTTATAAAAATGGACAAAAGTGAGAGGTGAAGACCAGCTTAGTGCTGCACAAATCTCCTGTGCAAAAAAGCTCCTCTGACACCACTCTTCAAACACTCTCCTCTTACAGTCATAAAGAGTCCTTGTGGAGGATGCTCACGGGCCAGGCCTACTGCTCTCCCTGCCTGGGAAAGCATATCCCTGTGCAGGGGAATTTGCCATGGCTGTCCTGACAGGAGCTGATGTATCTCCGTCAGCCAGTGCATGGCCAGCCAGTGCGGAGCTATCAGAATTAGTGTGTGGCGATGCTCTCTGACTCTGTCCAGAGTCGGAGGTATCAGAGCCAATGGGGGAAAGGTGTACAGGAGTACCGGCGGCCAGATGTGCGCGAGCATATCCGTGCTGAACGGCGCAGCTACATCGCATATTGAGAAAAACAGCGGACACTGTGCATTTTCTCTTGATGCAAACAGATCCACCGCAGCTCTGCCGAAGCGGGCCCACACCTGCTCTACGATGGCTGAATGTAGTGTCCATTCCCCATAGAGCAGTGCACCCATGGACAGCAGGTCCGCCCCACGGTTCAGAGCCCCCGGGACGTGGGTGGCTCCCAGAGACAGGAGATGCTTGCCGCTCCACAGAATTAGTCTGCGTGCCAGCATGTGTAATTGCCCAGAGCGCAGACCCCCCTGCCGGTTGAAATATGCCACCGTTGTCGTATTGTCTGTTCTCACCAAGACATGATGTCCACTGAGAAATGGGAGAAAGCATCTCGGTGTGAGAAACACTGCTAAGAGCTCCAAATAGTTTGTGAGAGAGCTGGAGATGCTGGACATGCTTGCTCCAGATGCCCCTCACATGTCGTCCCTTGCATATACTGCCCCAGCTGGACATGCTCACATCTGTAGTGACCACTTTCTGGGATAGAACGGGGCCCATAGGCACCCCCTTCACCAGGAAAGCTGGGTGGTGCCAGCAGCGCACCGCTATTACGCATGGCACACAGACCGTCACCTTCCGTGCGCCATGATTAAGAGTCCAGCCTGAGGGAGGACACCCATCGCTGGAAATCCCTCATGTACAGGCGACCGAGCTGGACTACCAGGATGGCTGAGGCCATCAGCCCCAGTAGTCGGAGGCATAATCTGAAGGGGACCCGACTGTGCAGGGCGAAGCGTGAGAGGCAAGCTCTGAAAGCTTTTACCCTCACTGCTGACAGACAAGCTGTGAAGCATGCAGAGTCTAGTGATAATTCCAGGAAGAATTTTTTCTGCACTGGAAATGCACTGTTTTCTGGGTTTATCATGAAACCCAAATCGACCAGGTGCTTTATGAGGGCGTGTGTTTGCACTATGGCTTACTCTCTGGACCAGGCCAGGAGGAGCCAATTGTCCAAATATGTGGCCAGCGTGATGCCCTGCAGGTGTAGCGGGGTAATGGCTGTCTCGGTACAGCGTACAAACACTCTCGGGCTCAGTGATAGACTGAAAGGGAGCACTCTGTACTCGTAACAGACACCCAGAAAAGCGAACCTCAGATATTTCCTGTGCGGAGGATAAATCGGGACATGGAAACATGCGAACTTTAGGTCGACTGATGTGAACCAGTCTTTCTGACACAACATTTGAAGCAGGGATTCATGTGTGACCATCCTGAACTTGTGTGTTCAAAGGTATTTGTTCAGTGCCTGGAGATCCAGGGCGAATCCCAGTCCCTCCTCGTTTGGGGAAAAGAAAATACCTGGAGTAAAAGCTGCTCTGACATTGTTCAGAAGGGACTACGGAGGGTGAGGCTTGAAGGAGCGGGAGTAGACTGTCACCTGGACCATCGACTAGACTGCAGAGTAGACTGCATGGACCATCGACTACCTCACCAACAGACCACAGTACATGAGGCTTCAGGACTGTGTGTCTGATGTGGTAGTCGGCAGCATAGGGGCCCTACAGGGAACAATGCTCTCCCCCTTTCTCTTCACCCTGTACACATCGGACTTCGATTATAACTCTGGGAGATGTCACCTCCAGAAGTTCTCCGATGATACGTACAGCCATTGTCGGTTGTGTATCTGAGGGGGACGAGCGGGAGTACAGGAAGGTCATCTCTGACTTTGTTGACTGGTGTGAGCGAAACCATCTGCAGCTCAGTGCCAGTAAGACAAAGGAGATGATCGACTTCCGCAGGAGAACACCTCAGACTGCACCGGTCAACATTGAGATGGTGGACTCTTACAAATATCTGGGTGTTCACCTCAACAATAACTGGGACTGGACACACAATACAGAGGTCCTGTACAAGAAGATCCAAAGTCATCTCCACCTGCTGAGGAGACTGAGGTCCTTTGGAGTGTACAGGACTCTGCTCTGGACATTCTATGACTCTGTGGTAGCGTCTGCTGTCTTCTATGCAGTGATCTGCTGGGGAGCAGAAAGCGCTGAAAGGGACAGAAAGAGACTGAACAGACTGGTCAGGAGGGCCAGTTCTGTCCTGGACTGTTCCCTGGACTCCATAGAGGAAGTGGGTGAGAAGAGGATGTTGGCAAAGCTCACATCCATCACAGACAATCCCTCTCACCCACTGCATGACACTGTGGGGTCTTTAAGCAGCTCCTTCAGCAGCAGACTGAGACACCCACCCTACAAGAAGGAGCACTATCACTGGCTGATGCTAACATAAACACATAAGCTCAATTCCTTGCACTGCTGTCATTTTCTACAATTTTACATTTTACTCCACAAGTCACTTTTTGTTGATGTCATTTATTCATAGTGTAATAATACTCTATTTATTCATTTTCATCCTTCATGCTTGTATATATTATATATATTTTTTTGTTATTATGATTGCTGTGTTTGCTGTGTATTGCTGCTGTAACACATGAAATTTCCCCTGATATGGGGAGTAATAAAGGATTATCTTATATTGCGCTCTTTGACAACAGCGAGTGAATTTCCTCCTGACTCTCCGTGCACCTGAGAATGCACTATACCAGAGAAATGAGGGGGAACAGTGGCAAACTGAGCCTGTAACCCCGTGAACTTGTCCTCAGAACCCAGACTGAGCGTGTAATCGCTGCCGAACTCTCACTCATCAGAGAGAAAGATGTGACAGCCTCTGACACACCGTCTGTCACCGGAGCCTCCAATAATGGTGTTATGGGGCCCTCTAGTGGCAGGATAGGGTCGGGACCCTTGGGCATCAGTGCGCATGCACCGGGTGTTAGTGCATTGACAGATTCTGTACCCCCTCCGGGCCCGGAGCTGGGATGTAGCTGGAGAGCTTCGTCCTCCTCTTTCTTCGCCTTGCAGCGTTGCTGCATTGAGGTGAAGGCGGAGCCAAAGATGCCGTCTGGAATGACCAGCATGTCTAAAATACTACCGAATATTTGGATATTCGGGTCCAGCCCTACTGCAGCTATGAATTATTTTAGTAATAGAATATTCTATCAATTACTCTTGCTGATAATCGAGTAATCGATTCCCATGCTTGGTGTGCGCAGTATCGCATCAAAAGTGGAAGTGAGCACACTGTGCAACAGAAATAACTGACATAGCGGAACACCGGTGGACATCTGCGGTGTATTGTCCATATGTAGTATAGTACAGGGGTATTTGACTAAAACTCAAAAGCTATGGGAACCCCACATGTGTTTAGTTGGTGATTCAGAAATCACATAAATATGTTTGGTCTGTTTTAACTGTTGTCACTGCAGCTGACAGAACACAAACAAGAACTGATTAGTTTGTTTTTGTTACAGAGAATATTCAATCAGTAACATTGATCATTATGAGTTTCAGACCTAAATTCAGTTCAGTACAATATCACGTTTGAATATATGAAGAATAGTTAGCTATGCTATAGTATAGAATAGTTTCATTGCGCAACTGTAAGTTTGAAGTAATAAGCTACATTGATCAGTAAATTCAATATATTATGCATTTTAAACAGTTTTCTACCAGCATTCCTGTCTTACATTATTTCCAGTTGCAGCTTTTTCCCATCATAAATTTTTATGTTCCTCGTTCTCCATTAAAACAACCTGACGACTGAAGCAGCTGAACATGATTGGTTCATTTTGGGCATAAAACTAGTCAAGTGATGCGTTAAATGCTCCTATTTGTGTGGACCAGTTTAAAAGTGAAAGCATGCAGTCAAACTTAATATCCCCTTACAATTTATTGATTATAGGTCCTGGTCCGTATAGGATGAAGTCTGGGTCTGGACTTGGACGGCAGTCAACCAGTTAGTGACCTGTAGTCTCCACTACGTAGTGGATTAAACAGAGCCTCGATTCAGAGAATTTTGCCTTGAGGGATTTTAGTAATCGGATTACTTGAGGTGTCATTTCAGCCCTAATTGCAACACTGACTACTGTTTGCGGTTTCCATCTGCTACATGTTCTCTCATACATGGTCTCCTCTTTGTGTTGTTGATCATTGTAGCAGTAAGCTGCTGTGGGAATTGCGTAAGGATGCAGCAGCCTGCCTGGGTCTCCTCTGCGCAATGCTCAGCTATGAAGCTGAACACATTTTCAAGTGGCTCTTCCTCAAGTTCAATTCAGGCAGCCGAGATGAGGTGAAACTGTTGTACCTGGTGGCAGCTCAGCATGCTTTAGAGGCTGCTGGAGAGAGAAAGGCCTTCTCTCATATCATGCAGGTAACCACACACAGAAGGGTCACGAAAAGGTAGTCAGCAACACTAATCCATCACATTTTTAGTCAAATTCAGTGAATATCTTACAATGGTTGACGAGCTAGTAAGTGTGCTGAAAAAAATGTTTGTACACAGCCTAGTACCATAAGTGGCTGAGACTGATCCACACAACACTATTTCAGGGTGGCTTGTGCATGTACATGCTTGTGCACAGGCCAGGGGGCAAGGGAGGGGAAGGGAAAATTATGAAAAACAGGGTAGTCAGAGTTAGGGCAGTAAATCTGGCACATACTATCCACCAAAATATGGTCAATGGCTAAATACAAACAATCTTTCTCAGAATCGTAGGCTGACTTCATTTTTTTTTTTTTTTTAGAAAACTAGCCTCTTTCACAATGATGGAGCAAAATTAAGACTTCAAATCTATTTTTGTGTCAGATTTGCCACAGAAGTGCTCACGGAGGCTGGGTCTTGATAGCCACTTGCATTTAGGAACCACTTCCAAGCTAGTAAAACAGTAATTGATCCTATTGATCCTTTTATTAACTCGCACCTGTTAATACCCCCAGCAAAATTTCATACAAAAGCACATGCTAGTAAAGAAGTGTAAATAGCAGTTGGTTACAAATAAGTGTTGGATTGTGTGTTTCTTGTGTTTCAGCTGGTGATGACCAACTTGCAGTCTATCCTGGAGAATGTGGACACACCTGAGCTGCTATGTCAAAGTGTGAATTGTATTCTTCAGGTAGCTCGCTGCTACCCACATGTCTTCAGCACGAACTTCAGGGTGAGTATTTCATTCGTCATTGGTATTGTTTCAGTTTTGAGGCACACAGGTCAAATAACGTTACAACGTGGTTAATGCACACTGTCATTATTGTGGCTTTTCCACAGGACACAGTGGACATCCTGGTGGGTTGGCACATTGACCACACACAGAAACAGTCACTCACGCAGCAAGTCTCAGGTCAGTTGAATTTGACATTGAAACTCTCAGATTACAGACTTCTTGGCTTGCCTACTAATAATATGAAATAAGTGAAATAGAAATCTGTCATTTGTTTTTAGTCTGCGGAGTTGTAGCTTAATTAATTGATACGAATATTCAGATCTCAAAATTAATATTCGGATACCACCAAAACGACCAAACATTCGGATATTCGGGTTCCACCATGAGTTCATTCCTACATTCTCCAGTGGTCAGCTTTTCCTTCTGAAACTTATTGGATGTGGTCTTCAAAATGTTGCCATTGTCAAGCACGTTGGCCAAAAAGCATTGTAGTGGCTGGAAATAGTGTTGATGTTTTTAAGTGTTTAATACCTCCATGCAGACCATCTAGTATTATAAAACCTCCCATTTCACAAAAAGTGCCATTCCCTTCACAGTTTTTGCTTACCTTTTTGTCCGTATAACTGCAGCAGCTTGACTGTGTAGTCAATGTGATATCTGACAGTAAGTAATATTGTGATCAGCTGATTCTGTGCTGTTCTCTAGTGTGTTGGCAGTGTGCATAATGTGCACATGGGAGTCTCCCAGAGTTGCTATAGTTTTGGCAGTGTCGTTTTACAGAAACTTTTTGCACCCATTGACCAACTTTGTCGTCCAGTCATCCAAGACTGCATCCTGGAAAGTCTTCACGAGTCCTTCTGTTACGACCTGCACATTTCAGTCAGCACCATAGACTGTATAATAAAGATGGGATGTTGCAACTGGCTCCAAAAATTAAGCCTACTCAGCAGTGTCAAAAACCTGCAATACTACACGATCCACTTGGGGCTGGCTCCAAAAAGCTCTGGCTCCATAGACTGCAATTGTACACAAGAACATCAAAAATTTGATGGACTGCTTTTCTACTGTTCAGGATTTTTTTCCCGTTAGTTTTCAGGGTCAAAGCGAAAGATCAGGTGGCTGATCTTAAAATATGTCAATCTTAAATTTTATGTAGAATGTTAAAATTTGCGAAGTCAAGGGGTGGCCCACTTGATTGACAGTGTGGTCTGAAATGATTGACATGTCGTCTGGATGAGGCAGGATAGACACTCATTCACCGTAAACGCTGTTCTTCTTGTTTGGATTAATTCTGATATAAAAACTGTCAGTTTATTCATCGGTGGAGCAGCAAAAAATTTTCCACAGACAGTTTTTCTGTCCAATGGCTTGTTTGAACCAGTTTCCTACCTTCGGCTGATTTTACCAGCAGACACTGAAAGAACTCTGATAGTTCGGTAAGTAAATGTTTATTTTCTTATTGGTGCCGGTTTTAATGCACTTTATATGCAACTTCAGTGTCAGATATAATGTGTGCAATGCACTCCAGATGTTAATGGAGTTTATTTCTGTGTGTTGACCAGAGAGGAGAGTTAGCTTCCAGTAAATATTAGTTTTAATTTGATTTAACGATGCTGAGCTAGCAGCTCAGTCATAGCATTAAGCTAACTATGTTTGTGTTGTGTTTAATATAAACAGCTGAAGTATGTTGTTTTAGTGTAATGTGGTACATTTAGTTAATAAAACTGTTTGTGTAGACCAGGGGTCCCCAAACTACGGCCCGCGGGCCGGATATGGCCCGCCTCTACATTTGGCCCGGCCCCCTGAACAACACCAGAGACGCATTCTAAATTCTAATACACGCATAGAACATGACATTCTACTGGAACCTACAAAAGGTTCAGTGTTTCCTCTAGGACTTTTTTCTGTACATGCACACACACACACGCACACAAAGAGTAGATATTGAGAGCACCACAGTTATCTGGAGTTTACCTTAGTACTTGCGAGTACCCGACACGGTGCAAGACTGCTGTGAAGGTGGAGACATGCGATGTTGGAGTATTTGCGACGATTAAAAAAAAAATTTAAAGGAGCGGCACTGGAATTTTAGTAGCAACGGGCTGCCGCTGCAGAATGAATGTAGCGGAAAGCCTGGGATTAAAAGGAAGGAACACAAGACCTTTGAGACATTGCTCATATGAGTCATTTAAGTCAGAGATTCTGCTCTGACAACTAAGCTGAACTTTTACCTGTTAAGATTGTGCACGGCACAACAGAAAATTAATGTTCCATGGACTTTTTTTCTGTGAAGAACCTAGAGAGGGTTATTTGGTTATTATTTATTTCATAATTAATGTTGTTTGTCATTAATAGTGCCATTATATATTTCCTGACTTTTTTTTCTGTGAAGATCCCAGAGAGGGTTATTTGGTTATTTATTTCATAAATAGTGTTATTATATATTTCCTGACTTTTTTTTCTGTGAAGAACCAAGAGAGGGTTATTTGGTTATTATTTATTTCATAAATAGTGTTATTTATGTCATTAATAGTGCTATTATTTATTTCCTGATTTTTTTTTTTTTCTGTGAAGATCCCAGAAAGGGTTATTAATATTAGGTTATGTGTGGCTTTCTGGAAAACGTTTAGGCACCCTTGCGATCGTCACACTTTTTCTCTTACAAACTGACCCCGGCCCCCCACCAGAGAAGGTAAAAGTTATGTGGCCCTCAGGAAAAACTTTGGGGACCCCTGGTGTAGATGCTGGTTCACATTAATGTAATGTTTAGAAAACTTTAATGTGACTTAAACAGTAACATTAAGGTTCTGTGTTGTCAGTAGTCCTGAATATCTGCTGAGTCTCTGAATTTAAACTGGAAAAAAACAGTAAATCCACTGTTTAATCATTAATGTCCTTTAATGACTGATTGACATGTTGAAGTGCTTCTTACTGCACTGTAGATTGGAAAAATAAACTTCCAGAATATGCCCAAAGTAGTGATTAACACTACAGTTATTACATTTAAATTGCAGCACAGATAAACTGAAGAATAAAATCCTCTCTTAAAGCTAAAGTGACTACAGGCCTTTCTGTCTTGTAAAACTATATGAAATAGGAAATCTTTCCAGGGTCACTTTAAAATGAACCTCTGCTGTTGATGCTGATACTATGATGTCTGTCTTCATCTCAGGTGTCTCATATTCACTGTGACGATCTTCTGAGTGAAGCCAACATAAGACAAACCTGATCTGCTCACGAAAAAGGAGATTGAATGGATGACATCCTCAGTTAACCACTTCCAGTTTACCTTTCACTTTCAAAAGCACAGACGAGCTCTTTCAGCAGTTTATTCTCTGTTTTTAGTATTCACAGGTTCCATTTATCACCTTTAACTTCAGCTCTGCTGTTGTAGCATGAATGCAATATAAAAAGTCCATGTTCTGTATAGCAGATATGCTGCATTAAAACATCGACACATTCAGGGCAAGAGCTTCATTATTACCTTTATTGCACAATTAAAAACTGCATTATGTAACAACTGTTAACTCACTGATTCTTGAGTTGAGACAAAACAGGTTTTAATTTCTGTTTTTAAAAATGCACATTATAGTCTTATATATTTCTGTAACGAAAAGTCCAAGCTAACCATGTGAAAGAACAGGTTCTAACTAAAAACTATTTTTTGAAGAATAAACATTTCCCTTTTGAACTTGATTTGTGTCAACTCCATCAGACACACTAAGAAATGTACAGGTTTTTTTTTTGTCATTTAACATTTTATTGATTTTACAAAAACTTTTCTTTACATTTACAAAACAAAGACAAAAAGTTGGTTGGTGCACCCCAGCCCTTCCCCTTTACACTCCCATCCATTTCAGATAAAAGCACAAAAAGGTTTCACCATTTCTTGCAACCAAAACAAATAGAAACTCCAGACAAGTAAGACTCCAATCTTATATTCAGCAGAAATTTCAGTCTAAATCAAATTTTGTTTGAGAAAAGTCCAAAATGAGTCCCATTTAGTGTCTTCATTCTCTGTGGTGGCTTTTAATTTGGAGAGCATAGATTCATAAGAGGCTGTCTCTGCCATAGTGTTGATCCAGTCTTTCAATTCAGGACGCACAGTGGTTTTCCAAAGTCTCAGAATTATTCTCGATGCTGTCACCAGTCCGGTCATAACAATATTGAAAATTTTCTTTGAAATAATAGGCATTTGGCATCTTTCACCAAGTAAGTACAGTTCTGGGATCGAGAGCATCTATGACCCAGCCCAGCCACTTGAAACTTCGATGACCTTTGTCTAGAAAGGAGATGTTAGAGAACATTCCCACATACAATGTAAGAATGTTCCCACCTCAGCGTTACATTTCCAACGCAAGTTATCTGATGAAATCTTCATACTATGTAGTCTGACAAGGGTATGATAATATCTATGCAAAAGATTATAATGTATACATTTACTTATTGCTTCCCACACGTATTTCCCATTATCTGATAAAATATTCGACCGTCTCTCATTTGAGATCTCTACCTTTAGATCTCTCTGCCATAAAAATTTGATATTCACAGATTCATTATTGCGGGTATTACACACGTGGACAAAATTGTTGGTACCCCTCAGTTAAAGAAGGAAAAACCCACAATTCTCACTGAAATCACTTGAAACTCACAAAAGTAACAATAAATAAAAATTTATTGAAAATTAAATAATCAAAAACAGCCATTACTTTTGAATTGTTGATTAACATAATTATTTAAAAAAACAAACTAATGAAAGAGGCCTGGACAAAAATGATGGTACCTCTATAAAAGATTGAAAACTACACACGTGGACAAAATTGTTGGTACCCCTCAGTTAAAGAAGGAAAAACCCACAATTCTCACTGAAATCACTTGAAACTCACAAAAGTAACAATAAATAAAAATTTATTGAAAATTAAATAATCAAAAACAGCCATCACTTTTGAATTGTTGATTAACATAATTATTTAAAAAAACAAACTAATGAAACAGGCCTGGACAAAAATGATGGTACCTCTATAAAAGATTGAAAACTATTTGACCAGAGTGACATGATTAACTCAGGTGTGTCATTTAATTGACATCACAGGTGTTTCCAAACTCATAATCAGTCAGTCTGCCTATTTAAAGGGAGACAAGTAGTCACCCTGCTGTTTGGTGAAAAGGTGTGTACCACACTGAACATGGACAACAGAAAGCGAAGGAGAGAATTGTCCCAGGACATCCGAAAAAAAAAAGATAGACAAACATCTTAAAGGTAAAGGCTATAAGACCATCTCTAAACAGCTTGAAGTTCCTGTGACAACAGTGGCTCATATTATTCAGAAGTTCAAGACCCACGGGACAGTAGCCAACCTCCCTGGACGTGGCCGCAAGAGGAAAATTGATGACAAATTGAAGAGACGGATCGTTGGAATTGTATCCAAAGAGCCCAGAGCAACCTCCAAAGAAATTAAAGGTGAACTCCAAGGCCAAGGTACATCAGTGTCAGATCGCACCATTCGTCGTTGTTTGAGCCAAAGTGGACTTCATGGGAGACGACCAAGGAGGACACCACTGCTGAAAAAAACTCATAAAAAAGCCAGACTGGAATTTGCAAAAATGCATGTTGACAAGCCACAAAGCTTCTGGGAGAATGTCCTTTGGACAGATGAGACCAAACTGGAGCTTTTTGGTAAGGCACATCAACTCTATGTTCATAGACTCAAAAACCAAGCATACGAAGAAAAGAACACTGTCCCTACGGTGAAACATGGAGGAGGCTCAGTAATGTTTTGGGGCTGCTTTGCTGCATCTGGCACAGGGTGTCTCGAAAGTGTGCAAGGTACGATGAAATCTGAAGACTATCAAGGCATTCTGGAGAGAAATGTGCTGCCTAGTGTCAGAAAGCTTGGTCTCAGTCGCAGGTCATGGGTCTTCCAACAGGACAACGATCCAAAACACACAGCCAAAAACACCCAAGAATGGCTGAGAGAAAAGCGTTGGACTATTCTAAAGTGGCCTTCTATGAGCCCAGATCTGAATCCCATTGAACATATGGGGAAGGAGCTGAAACATGCCATTTGGAGAAGACACCCATCAAACCTGAGACAACTGGAGCTGTTTGCTCATGAGGAGTGGGCCAAAATACCTGTTGACAGCTGCAGAACGCTCATTGACAAATACAGAAATCGTTTAATTGCAGTGATTGCCTCAAAAGGTTGTGCAACAAAATATTAAGTTATGGGTACCATCATTTTTGTCCAGCCCTATTTCATTAGTTTGTTTTTTTAAATAATTATGTTAATCAACAATTCAAAAGTGATGGCTGATTTTGATTATTTAATTTTCAATAAATTTTTATTTATTGTTACTTTTGTGAGTTTCAAGTGATTTCAGTGAGAATTGTGGGTTTTTCCTTCTTTAACTGAGGGGTACCAACAATTTTGTCCACGTGTGTATTTGACCAGAGTGACATGATTAACTCAGGTGTGTCATTTAATTGACATCACAGGTGTTTCCAAACTCATAATCAGTCAGTCTGCCTATTTAAAGGGAGACAAGTAGTCACCCTGCTGTTTGGTGAAAAGGTGTGTACCACACTGAACATGGACAACAGAAAGCGAAGGAGAGAATTGTCCCAGGACATCCGAAAAAAAATGATAGACAAACATCTTAAAGGTTAAGGCTATAAGACCATCTCTAAACAGCTTGAAGTTCCTGTGACAACAGTGGCTCATATTATTCAGAAGTTCAAGACCCACGGGACAGTAGCCAACCTCCCTGGACGTGGCCGCAAGAGGAAAATTGATGACAAATTGAAGAGACGGATCGTTGGAATTGTATCCAAAGAGCCCAGAGCAACCTCCAAAGAAATTAAAGGTGAACTCCAAGGCCAAGGTACATCAGTGTCAGATCGCACCATTCGTCGTTGTTTGAGCCAAAGTGGACTTCATGGGAGACGACCAAGGAGGACACCACTGCTGAAAAAAACTCATAAAAAAGCGAGACTGGAATTTGCAAAAATGCATGTTGACAAGCCACAAAGCTTCTGGGAGAATGTCCTTTGGACAGATGAGACCAAACTGGAGCTTTTTGGTAAGGCACATCAACTCTATGTTCATAGACTCAAAAAGCAAGCATACGAAGAAAAGAACACTGTCCCTACGGTGAAACATGGAGGAGGCTCAGTAATGTTTTGGGGCTGCTTTGCTGCATCTGGCACAGGGTGTCTTGAAAGTGTGCAAGGTACGATGAAATCTGAAGACTATCAAGGCATTCTGGAGAGAAATGTGCTGCCTAGTGTCAGAAAGCTTGGTCTCAGTCGCAGGTCATGGGTCTTCCAACAGGACAACGATCCAAAACACACAGCCAAAAACACCCAAGAATGGCTGAGAGAAAGGCGTTGGACTATTCTAAAGTGGCCTTCTATGAGCCCAGATCTGAATCCCATTGAACATATGTGGAAGGAGCTGAAACATGCCATTTGGAGAAGACACCCATCAAACCTGAGACAACTGGAGCTGTTTGCTCATGAGGAGTGGGCCAAAATACCTGTTGACAGCTGCAGAACGCTCATTGACAAATACAGAAATCGTTTAATTGCAGTGATTGCCTCAAAAGGTTGTGCAACAAAATATTAAGTTATGGGTACCGTCATTTTTGTCCAGCCCTATTTCATTAGTTTGTTTTTTTAAATAATTATGTTAATCAACAATTCAAAAGTGATGGCTGATTTTGATTATTTAATTTTCAATAAATTTTTATTTATTGTTACTTTTGTGAGTTTCAAGTGATTTCAGTGAGAATTGTGGGTTTTTCCTTCTTTAACTGAGGGGTACCAACAATTTTGTCCACGTGTGTATTTAAGAGCCTATTAAACTGTGAAGCTGGATGGCATTCCCGTGGCATCTGAATATACTCTGAAATTACATTTTCACAACCCTCTTTAAATTTTGAAGTCACACAATGTCTCATTTGCAAATATTTCCAAAAATTATCTTTCCCTTCTAATTTGAATGTTTGAGTGAGGTCTGTGTAAGAAATAAATTGCCCATCATTATATAAATTATCAATTGTATGCATGCCATGGGAATGACAATGCCTCCAGAATACTGGTGTTTTACCAATGCATATTGCTGTGTTATTCCAAAGAGACGGATGCTTTTGTAGTTGATGTGATAGCTTACTGTATGTGCATTTAACCACACTTGGCCAGAATGAGAAAGTACTGGGTTTAGTATTCTCAAATTTCTGAGACAGTATATGTTTGGGATCAAATGGTGAGCAGATTTCTGTTTCTGTATTTATCTATTCTTGTCACTGCTTTGTTTTCTTCCAATATTTAACCAATTTGGCCATTTCAAAAGACAAAAAATACAAATTCGCATCGGCCAATCCCAAACCGCCTTTTTCTTTAGGTGCATATAATTTACTGAGTTTTATTCTTGCTCTTTTTCCTTCCCGTAAGAATTGTTTGATCAGACTTTCATACTGTTTTAAAAAGGCAGGTGGAATTACCATTGGTATCATCATTAAAAAATAATGAAACTGTAGAGCTATGCACATTTTTATAACATTGATCTTGCCCCACAGTGACAATTTTAGCTTTTCACATTTTTCCAGATTCGTTTTAATTTTTAACAGAACTAGAGTGAAGTTCAGATCTGGCATCTCCTTCAAATCTTGACTAAGTTTAATCCCCAGATACTTCATCCCCTTGGGCACCCATTTAAATTTAAATTTCTCCACCATGTAGGAAAAACAATGAGACGATAAAGGCATAGCTTCAGATTTTCCCCAATTGACAGTATACCCCGACACTTCTGAATACGAGTCTATAGTACCCATGAGATGCGGTAGAGAAGATTGTGGATCTGTAATAATAGCTAAGATGTCATCTGCATATCGATATAATTTGTTCTCATGTTGGCCAATTGACACTCCTTGAATGTCTTTATTTGATCAGATACTCACTGCTAATGTTTCAATAAAAATGAGAAATGACGGGGGGCTCAGTGAGCACCCTTGTCGGGCCCCGCGTGGTAAACCAAAAAAATAGGAAATTATCCCATTGGAAATAACTGCTGCCTTTGGTTCTTTATACAGTATTTTGACCCATTTAATAAAGTGTGATCCAAAGCCAAACCGAGAGAAAGCCAGAAAAAGAAAACTCCATTCAACTTTATCAAACGCCTTCTCCACATCTAAGGAGAAGGCTGCTACTGGTGCATCATTGGATTGACTCAACCACATTAAATGCAACAATGTTCGAATATGATCAGAAGAGGACTGAGTTTTCATAAAACCCGTCTGATTTGAATGTATAATGGTACTTATAATGCTTTGTAATCGCAGGGCCAACACTTTAGTATTTTACAGTCCAAGTTCAGCAGGCTGATTGGCCTGAAATTTGATGGGTCTGTACTGTCTTTGTCCTTTTTTGGTATTGGAGATATCATTGCATCATTAAAAGTTGGGGGAATATGTTCTCTTTGAAAAGCTTCCTCGTATATTTTTTGTAGGATGATAGGAGCAAGGACATCTACGTAGGTTTTATAATACTATGCAGGGAATCCGTCATACCCAGGAGATTTTCCATCTTTCATCAATGAGATTGCCTTTCTGATCTCCACTTCAGTTATCAGCAAATCAAGCATCTCAACATGGAATTTGGAGAAGAAAATTTCACTGTTATTTTGAAGATAATTTTTGGACACTTTAGAACAGTGATTGGCAACTGGCGGCCCGCGGGCCAAAACTGGCCCGTCAGGAATAATATCTGGTCCACCAGATGATTTTGAAAATTTGATTTGGCACGGAGCCAAGCCAGTCCGTCACCGCAACACGAAACTCGCGTGGTCGGCTGCTGCCGGGCATTTCTGCGTTCGTGCTACTGGTCGAATACTTTTTATTTCTCCTGGCTTTTGAATTGCATTTTTGGTGGCCTTGTCATACTCCAAAATGCATGAAATTCACCATGTCCATTAGGACTGGCTGAAAATTTGATATTTTATGGGGGATGCGCATGTGTGTGGCAAAATGGCTCTATAGCACCCCCTGCAAAATTGCACAAGTGGTCATTAGGCCAACTGCCACAATGTTTCATTTACAGCTACAATATTTGGTGGGCTTATGCAGCACATCAGGACACACGTAAAAGTCAATCACAGCCACGCCCTAAACCCAACAGGAAGTCCGCCATCTTGAATTTGCTGTACATTTTTGAAAATTAATAACTCCTGGGGGGTAAGTCTGAGAGACCTGAAATTTGGCAAGTATATGCACCAGACCTTCCTGATGAAAAGTTATCAAAATGTTGGCCAGAAGCCAAAAGGTGTGGCCATAGCGGCCCCTCAAAATACTGATCCTTCGCCATGAAAAAGGAAGTGGTGTCCTCTTCTTCTCAGCATGCTCCAATCTGCCTGAAACTTTACATGTATGATGACAGTCCTGTCCTGATGTCATCCACATAGGGATATTCATTGACAGTCATAGCGCCACCTTGTGGTTTCAGGAAATAGTCATCGTTTACACTTTCATGCCCTATTCTTACCCAGTTGATCATATTCACCTCAAATGCGGTGACAACGGCCTGAACACATTGATAATGCATCCCAGTGAAAATGGTGACTTGTCATCAAAGGGTGTGTCTGTTGCGGCCAAACGAATTTTGATGTTTCACCATGAAAATTATCTCAGCTTAACAAGATCCTATCTGCCCCAAACTTCACATGCTGGACACCAGGTCCAGTCTGAACATATCCACACTCATAAATTCTGCAAAAGTCATAGCGCCACCTGTTGGTAATAGTAAGTTTAAGACCTTATATTTTCAGGTACAATGGCCCCAAACTTGGTGATATCATGCTGAAAATTGGTCAACCAAGTCTTCACCTCTTGACAATTCCACACTGTGAAGGCTGTGACATTTCATGCAACACTGTTGCCGTAGCAACCAAATATCGCCATGCAAAACAAAGTGCTGTTTGACATGTTAGGAATACTCCAACGCTCACTAAAATTACCACACACATTACCATCGACCCAAGGAACGACACTGTATGCATCTCGGCACTGCACATGCTATCGCGCTCCCTTGCAGACTTTTTAACAAACGGCCCCCCAGCGCATTTCACCTACATCCATAAAATTTGGGAGGCCTATAGAGCACATCAGGACGCACAAAAAAGCCTCTTGGAGCCATGCCCTAAATCCAACAGGAAGTACGCCATCTTGGATTAATTGTGAGATTTTTGATGATTTTTCTCATTTTTGAGAACGAACTCCTCCTCGCGGGTAACTCGAGAAGACCTGAAATTGTCAGTCCACACAGCAGGACTTGGTGATAAAAAGTTATCAAAAGTTTAACCAGAAGCCAAATGGTGTGGCCATGGCGACCATCAGAGTTTTGATGCTTCGCCATGGAACATCAGCTGCTGTATAACTATCCTCTGCATGCTCCAATCTGCCTCAAACTTTACATGTGTAATCAGACTCCAATCCTGATCACATCAATAGGCCAACATACACTCTCAGTCGTGGCATGACCTGTTGGATGGACAGGAAATGCTTTATAAGTAGCCTGTACATGTTTCAATCAGCCTGAAACTGCAGTGGCATTTCTGGCTGAAATTTTACATGTATGATCAAACTCTGGTCCAGATGCGATTCAGAGGCCGACACACACTCTCAGTCACAGTGCCACCTGGTGGAAGTGCGTGGATTCGCCGACCAGTGTGGATGTGAGGACCCGTTCATCGCTGCTTGCAGCTTTAATTATTAGGGACCGAGCCAGCGAAGCAGGCCAGCGAAGCTGGCCAGCGGAGCTGGCGAGACCCTATTGTATTTGCTTCGTTTCTTCTTATTAGGGACCGAGCCAGCGAAGCAGGCCAGCAGAGCTGGCCAGCGGAGCTGGCGAGACCCTATTGTATTTGCTCGGTTTCTTCTTATTAGGGTCCGAGCACCGAGGTGCCGAGGACAGGCGGTGCAAGGGCACCGGCTGTCCAAGGCACCAACGGTGCCGTAGGACCCTATTGAAACCCTACGGTTTATTATTAGGGTCCGAGCACCGAGGTGCCGAGGACAGGCGGTGCAAGGGCACCGGCTGTCCAAGGCACCAACGGTGCCGTAGGACCCTATTGAAACCCTACGGTTTATTATTATTAGGGAAGGGCACCGGCTGTCCAAGGCACCAACGGTGCCGTAGGACCCTATTGAAACCCTACGGTTTATTATTAGGGTCCGAGCACCGAGGTGCCGAGGACAGGCGGTGCAAGGGCACCGGCTGTCCAAGGCACCAACGGTGCCGTAGGACCCTATTGAAACCCTACGGTTTATTATTATTATTATTATTATTAGGGTCCGAGCACCGAGGTGCCGAGGACAGGCGGTGCAAGGGCACCGGCTGTGCAAGGGCACCGGCTGTCCAAGGCACCAACGGTGCCGTAGGACCCTATTGGAACCCTACGGTTTATTATTATTATTATTATTATTTGTCTCTCAGAACAATTGCATTTTTGAGGGCCTAAACATGCTCAAAAACTCATGAAAATTTGTACACACATCAGGACTGGTGAAAAATTTCATATTTTAAAGGAATTGTAGAGGTGTGTGGCAAAATGGCTCCATAGCGCCCCCTACACTTTCCCACGCCCATCATGTTTCACCTACAGCTACCAAATTTGGTACACATATGCAGCACATCAGACTGAACAAAAAAGTCAGTGACAGCCATATTCCAAACCCAACAGGAAGTGAGCTATTTTAAGTTGAATGTGAGATTTTGCCCATTTTTCATTTTTTTCCAGAGCGAACTCCTCCCAGGGGGAAACTCCAATTCGCCTCAAATTCAACCAGTACATACAGGAGGCCTTAATGAGCAAAAGTTATCAAAATCTTTTTCAAAAGTCAAAGGGCGTGTCCGTGGCGGTCTGTGGAATTTTGATCCTTCGCCATGAAATTTCAAGTTGTGTGTAAATGCCCTGAACATGCTCCAATCTGCCTGAAACTTTATATGTATGATCAGATTCCTGCCCTGATCACATCCATATGATGAAATCCATTCACAGTCAGAGCGCCACCTGCTGGCAACAGAAAATGTCATTTTTTACACTTTGATGTATTATTCTTTGTCTCTTGCTCAGATTCACCTCAAATGTGGTGAAATAAACCTTAACATGTTGATGATTATTCACAGTGAAAATGGTGACGTGTCATAAAAAGGTGTGTCTGTGGCGGCGCGGCGAATTTAGATGTCTCGCCATGACGACTAAAATGTTTATATCTCAGCAAATCCTAATCGTATCTGCCCCAAACTTCATGTGCTGGACACCATTCCCAGTGTGAGGTCATCCACGGTGAAAATTTTGGAAAAAATCATAGCGCCACCTATTGGTAACAAGAAGTTTAGAAATTACATTTGCACACACCATTGCTCCAAACTTTTTCATATCATTCTGAAAATTGGTCAGCTGATTCTTCACCCCCAGACAATACCACAGTGTGAAGATTTTGATATTTGATGAAATGCTGTTGCCGTGGCAACGTGTTGTTGTTGTGACAAACAAAGTAGTTTTTGACAGGCTTAGAATGTTCAACAGCTCACCAAAATTTACACACACATCACTGTCATCTCAAGGAATAAGAATGTATGCATCTCTGCAGGGCATGTGCTATTGCGCCCCCTGCAGCATGTTTAATTAACAGCCCCGGCAGCACGATTCACCGACATCCACAAAATTTGGGAGGCC
The DNA here is from genome assembly GCF_021347895.1 of Acanthochromis polyacanthus. Lineage (NCBI taxonomy): Eukaryota > Metazoa > Chordata > Actinopteri > Pomacentridae > Acanthochromis > Acanthochromis polyacanthus. The sequence goes on along the minus strand of NC_067133.1, from coordinate 22,787,276 downwards.
TATAGAGCACATCAGAACGCACAAAAAAGCCTCTTGGAGCCATCCCCTAAACCCAACAGGAAGTCCGCCATTTTGAATTACGTGGACAAATTTTCTCTATTTTTTTAATTTTTGAGAGCGAACTCCTCCTAGGGTTTAACTGCTAGAGACCTGAAATTTTGCCAGGATATACAACACAATGTTATGATCAAAAGTTATTAAAAGATTCTTCCAGAGTTAAAGGGTGTGGACATGGCGACCTCCAGAGTTTTGATGGTTTGCCGTGAAACATCAAGTGCTATCTAACTATCCTCTGCATGCTCCAGTCTACCTCAGACCTCACATGATTGAACACAGTCCTGTCCTGATCACATTTATAGGCCAAAATACATCCACAGCATGTGTCATAGCGCCCCCTTCAGAATTTTTAAAAATAGCCTCCACACAGACTTTCACCTATGACTATGAAATTTGGCATGCATATGTAACACGTCAGTGCAAACAAAAAAGTCTCTTGGAGTCATTCTCTAAACCCAACAGGAAGTCCGCTATTTTGAATTAAATGTCAGATTTTTGGTGTTTTTGGTCATTTTCAACAATTGATTTCTCACAGGCAATAACTCCAAAACATCTGAAATTGGGACAATATATACTACACGCCTTCAGGTTGAGTATTTGTGAAAATTGTTCACATAACTCAAAGGGCATGGCCATGGCGGGCAGCTGAACCTTAATGTTACGCCATGAAGCAGGACGTCTTGTGTAAATCCCCTGTACATGCTGTAATCTACCTCAAACTTTACATGTTTGATCAGAGTCCAGTCCTGATGAGTTTCATAGACCACTATACAGTCACAGACATAGTGCCACCTGGTGGATGGACACAAAGTGCTGCAAAAATAGTCAGTACATGCTCCAATCTGTCTGAAATTTGACCTGAGTGCTCAGAATCCAGTCCTCGTTACATCCATGAGCCTAAATACACTTTGTCGCAGCATTGCCTGGTGGACATGCTTGGGGTCGCCGACCAGCAAGGATGCGAGGACCCGTTCAACGCTGCTCGCAGCTTTAATTAGGGTCCGAGCACCGAGGTGCCGAGGACAGGCGGTGCAAGGGCACCGGCTGTCCAAGGCACCAACGGTGCCGTAGGACCCTATTGAAACCCTACGGTTTATTAGGGTCCGAGCACCAACGGTGCCGAAGGACCCTATTGGAACCTTAGGGTTTATTATTATTATTATTATTATTCTGCCAAAACAACTGCATTTTTCAGGGCCTGATTATGCTCGAAAAGTCATGAAAATTTGCACACACATCAGACCTGGCGAAAAATTTCATATTTTTTAGGGCATGTGGAGGTGTGTGGCAAAATGGCTCCATAGCGCCCCCTACAAAATTTTAAAAAGTGGTATTGGGCCAACTCGGAGGGAATTTGGCCGAGAGCTAAAAAATTTGGGAGGCATATGCAGCACATCAGGAAACACAAAAAAGTCAATCACAGCCATGCTCTACACCCAACAGGAAGTGCGCCATCATGCGTTAACTGTACAAAATCTATGATGAACTCCTCCTAGGGGAAAAGTCTGAGCGATCTGAAATTTTGCCAGTACATACAGCAGACCTTCCTGAGAAAAAGTTATCAAAATCTTCCTCCATAGTTAAAGGGTGTGGTCGTGGCGGCCTGTCGAAATTTGATCCTTCGCCATGAAACAGGAAATGCTGTCTAACTCTCCTGAACATGCTCCGATCTGAATGAAACTTTACATGTATGATCACAGACCTGCCTCGATGACATCCATACAGCAAGATTCATTCACAGTCACAGCGCCACCTTGTGGTATCAAGAATTTGACATTTTTTAGACTTTCATGTACTATTCTTAGCCTGTTGCTCAGATTCACCTCAGATGTTGTGACATAAGCCTGAACACATTGATGATGAAGCACAGAAAAAATGGTGACGTGTGATGAAAAGGCGTGTCTGTGGCGGGACGGCAAAGTTTGATGTTTCGCCATGAAAATTGAAGTGTTCATATCTCAGCTGCAAAGGATCCTATCTGCCCCAAACTTCATGTGCTGGACACCAGAACCAGTTTGAGGACATCCACACTGAAAAATTTAGAAAAAATCATAGCGCCACCTCTTGGTAACAAGCAGTTTAGAAATTACATTTGCACACACCATTGCTTCAAACTTTTTCATATCATTCTGAAAATTGGTCAGCTGATTCTTCACCCCCAGACAATACCACAGTGTGAAGATTTTGATATTTGCTGAAATGCTGTTGCCGTGGCAACGCGTTGTTTTTGTGACAAAGTACTTTTTGACAGTCTTAGAATGTTCAACAGCTCACCAAAATTTACACACACATCACAGTCGTCTCAAGGAATAACACTGTATGCATCTCAACAGGGCATGTGCTATAGCGCCCCCTACAGTATGTTTAACAACAGCCCCTGCAGCACGTTTCACCTCCATCCACAAAATTTGGGAGGCCGATAGAGCACACCAGGACACACAAAAAAGCCTCTTGGAGCCATCCCCTAAACTCAACAGGAAGTCCGCCATTTTGAATTACGTGGATGAATTTTCTCTATTTTTTGAATTTTTGAGCGCGAACTCCTCCAAGGGGTTTACTCCTAGAGACCTCAAATTTGACCAGGGTATACAACACGATGCTATGATCAAAAGTTATTAAAGGATTCTTCCACAGTCAAAGGGTGTGGACATGGCGACCTCCAGAATTTTGATGGTTTGCCATGAAACAACTAGTGCTACCTAACTATCCTCTGCATGCTCCAATCTACCTCATACCTCACATGATTAAACACAGTCCTGTCCTGATCACATTTATTGGCCAAAATACATTCACAGCATGTACCATAGCGCCCCCTACAGCATTTAAAAAATGGCCTCCACACAGACTTTCACCTACGACTATGAAATTTGACATGCATATGTGGCACGTCAGTGCAAACAAAAAAGTCTCTTGGAGTCATTCTCTAAACCCAACAGAAAGTCCGCTATTTTGAATTAAATGTCAGATTTTTGGTGTTTTTGATCATTTTCAACAATTGATTTCTCACAGGCAATAGCTCCAAAACACCTGAAATTGGGACAATATATAAAACACGCCTTCAGGTTGCATATTTGCGAAAATTGTTCACAAAACTCAACGGGCGTGGCCATGGCGACCAACTGAACTTTAATGTTACGCCACGAAGCAGGACATCAGGTGTAAATCCCCTGTACACGCTGCAATCTACCTCAAACTTTACAAGTTTGATCAGAGTGCAGTCCTGATGAGTTTCATAGATCAATATACAGTAACAGATAGCGCCACCTGGTGGATGGAGAGAAAGTACTGCATAAATAGCCTGTACATGCTCCAATCTGTCTGAAATTTGACCTGTGTGCTCACAATCCAGCCCTTGTTGTATTCATGGGCCTAAATGCACTCTCAGTCGCAGCATTGCCTGGTGGACATGCTTGTGGTCGCCGACCAGCAAGTATGCGAGGACCTGTTAAACGCTGCTCGCAGCTTTAGTTATTATTATTATTATTTGTCTCTCAGAACAACTGCATTTTTGAGGGTCTAAACATGCTCAAAAAGTCATGAAAATTTGCACACACATCAAAACTGGCGCAAATGTTCATATTTTGTAGGGCATGTGGAGGTGTGTGCAAAAATGGCTCCATAGCGCCCCCTACAAAATTTTAAAAAGTGGTATTAGGCCAACTCGGAGGGAATTTGGCCGAGAGCTAAAAAATTTGGGAGGCATATGCAGCACATCAGGAAACACAAAGAAGTCAATCACAGCCATGCTCTAAACCCAACAGGAAGTGCGCCATCATGTGTTAACTGTACAAAATCTATGATGAACTCCTCCTCGGGGGAAAGTCTGAGCGATCTGAAATTTTGCCAGTACATACAGCAGGCCTTCCTGAGAAAAAGTTATCAAAATCTTCCTCCATAGTTAAAGGGTGTGGTCGTGGCGGCCTGTCGAAATTTGATCCTTCGCCATGAAACAGGAAATGCTGTGTAACTCTCCTGAACATGCTCCGATCTGAATGAAACTTGACATGTATGATCACAGACCTGCCTCGATGACATCCATACAGCAAGATTCATTCACAGTCACAGCGCCACCTTGTGGTATCAAGAATTTGACATTTTTAGACTTTCATGTACTATTCTTAGCCTGTTGCTCAGATTCACCTCAGATGTTGTGACATAAGCCTGAACACATTGATGATGAAGCACAGAAAAAATGGTGACGTGTGATGAAAAGGCGTGTCTGTGGCGGGACGGCAAAGTTTGATGTTTCGCCATGAAAATTGAAGTGTTCATATCTCAGCTGCAAAGGATCCTATCTGCCCCAAACTTCATGTGCTGGACACCAGAACCAGTTTGAGGACATCCACACTGAAAAATTTAGAAAAAGTCATAGCGCCACCTCTTGGTAACAAGCAGTTTAGAAATTACATTTGCACACATCATTGCTCCAAACTTTGTCATATCATTCTGAAAATTGGTCAGCTGATTCTTCACCCCCAGACAATACCACAGTGTGAAGATTTTGATATTTGATGAAATGCTGTTGCCGTGGCAACGCGTTGTTTTTGTGACAAACAAAGTACTTTTTGACAGGCTTAGAATGTTCAACAGCTCACCAAAATTTACACACACATCACAGTCGTCTCAAGGAATAACACTGTATGCATCTCTGCAGGGCATGTGCTATAGCGCCCCCTGCAGTATGTTTAATAAACAGCCCCGCAGCATGTTTCACCTACATCCACAAAATTTGGGAGGCCTATAGAGCACACCAGGACACACAAAAAAGCCTCTTGGAGCCATCCCCTAAACTCAACAGGAAGTCCGCCATTTTGAATTAAGTGGATAAAATTTCTGTATTTTTTTCATTTTTGAGAGCGAACTCCTCCTCGGGGTTAAGGTCTAGAGAGCTGAAATTTTGCCAGGATATACAACACGATGTCTATGATCAAAAGTTATTAAAGGATTCTTCCAGAGTCAAAGGGTGTGGACATGGCGACCTCCAGAATTTTGATGGTTGCCATGAAACATCAAGTGCTACCTAACTATCCTCTGCATGCTCCAATCTACCTCAGACCTCACATGATTAAACACAGTCCTGTCCTGATCACATTTATTGGCCAAAATACATTCACAGCATGTACCATAGCGCCCCCTACAGCATTTAAAAAATAGGCCTCCACACAGACTTTCACCTATGACTATGAAATTTGGCATGCATATGTAGCACGTCAGTGCAAACAAAAAAGTCTCTTGGAGTCATTCTCTAAACCCAACAGAAAGTCCGCTATTTTGAATTAAATGTCAGATTTTTGGTGTTTTTGATCATTTTCAACAATTGATTTCTCACAGGCAATAGCTCCAAAACACCTGAAATTGGGACAATATATAAAACACGCCTTCAGGTTGCATATTTGCGAAAATTGTTCACAAAACTCAACGGGCGTGGCCATGGCGACCAACTGAACTTTAATGTTACGCCACGAAGCAGGACATCAGGTGTAAATCCCCTGTACACGCTGCAATCTACCTCAAACTTTACAAGTTTGATCAGAGTCCAGTCCTGATGAGTTTCATAGATCAATATACAGTAACAGATAGCGCCACCTGGTGGATGGAGAGAAAGTACTGCATAAATAGCCTGTACATGCTCCAATCTGTCTGAAATTTGACCTGTGTGCTCACAATCCAGCCCTTGTTGTATTCATGGGCCTAAATGCACTCTCAGTCGCAGCATTGCCTGGTGGACATGCTTGTGGTCGCCGACCAGCAAGTATGCGAGGACCTGTTAAACGCTGCTCGCAGCTTTAGTTATTATTATTATTATTTGTCTCTCAGAACAACTGCATTTTTGAGGGTCTAAACATGCTCAAAAAGTCATGAAAATTTGCACACACATCAAAACTGGCGCAAATGTTCATATTTTGTAGGGCATGTGGAGGTGTGTGCAAAAATGGCTCCATAGCGCCCCCTACAAAATTTTAAAAAGTGGTATTAGGCCAACTCGGAGGGAATTTGGCCGAGAGCTAAAAAATTTGGGAGGCATATGCAGCACATCAGGAAACACAAAGAAGTCAATCACAGCCATGCTCTAAACCCAACAGGAAGTGCGCCATCATGTGTTAACTGTACAAAATCTATGATGAACTCCTCCTCGGGGGAAAGTCTGAGCGATCTGAAATTTTGCCAGTACATACAGCAGGCCTTCCTGAGAAAAAGTTATCAAAATCTTCCTCCATAGTTAAAGGGTGTGGTCGTGGCGGCCTGTCGAAATTTGATCCTTCGCCATGAAACAGGAAATGCTGTGTAACTCTCCTGAACATGCTCCGATCTGAATGAAACTTGACATGTATGATCACAGACCTGCCTCGATGACATCCATATAGCAAGATTCATTCACAGTCACAGCGCCACCTTGTGGTATCAAGAGTTTGACAAGTTTTAGACTTTCATGTACTATTCTTAGCCTGTTGCTCAGATTCACCTCAGATGTTGTGACATAAGCCTGAACACATTGATGATGAAGCACAGAAAAAATGGTGACGTGTGATGAAAAGGCGTGTCTGTGGCGGGACGGCAAAGTTTGATGTTTCGCCATGAAAATTGAAGTGTTCATATCTCAGCTGCAAAGGATCCTATCTGCCCCAAACTTCATGTGCTGGACACCAGAACCAGTTTGAGGACATCCACACTGAAAAATTTAGAAAAAGTCATAGCGCCACCTCTTGGTAACAAGCAGTTTAGAAATTACATTTGCACACATCATTGCTCCAAACTTTGTCATATCATTCTGAAAATTGGTCAGCTGATTCTTCACCCCCAGACAATACCACAGTGTGAAGATTTTGATATTTGATGAAATGCTGTTGCCGTGGCAATGCGTTGTTTTTGTAACAAACAAAGTACTTTTTGACAGGCTTAGAATGTTCAACAGCTCACCAAAATTTACACACACATCACAGTCGTCTCAAGGAATAACACTGTATGCATCTCTGCAGGGCATGTGCTATAGCGCCCCCTGCAGTATGTTTAATAAACAGCCCCCGCAGCATGTTTCACCTACATCCACAAAATTTGGGAGGCCTATAGAGCACACCAGGACACACAAAAAAGCCTCTTGGAGCCATCCCCTAAACTCAACAGGAAGTCCGCCATTTTGAATTAAGTGGATAAAATTTCTGTATTTTTTTCATTTTTGAGAGCGAACTCCTCCTCGGGGTTAAGGTCGAGAGAGCTGAAATTTTGCCAGGATATACAACACGATTTTATGATCAAAAGTTATTAAAAGATTCTTGCAGAGTCAAAGGGTGTGGACATGGCGACCTCCAGAATTTTGATGGTTCGCCATGAAACATCAAGTGCTACCTAACTATCCTCTGCATGCTCCAATCTACCTCAGACCTCACATGATTAAACACAGTCCTGTCCTGATCACATTTATTGGCCAAAATACATTCACAGCATCTACCATAGCGCCCCCTAAAAGAATTTAAAAAATAGCCTCCACACAGACTTTCACCTATGACTATCAAATTTGGCATGCATATGTAGCACATCAGTGCAAGCAAAAAAGTCTCTTGGAGTCATTCTCTAAACACAACAGAAAGTCGGCCATTTTGAATTAAATGTCAGATTTTTGGTGTTTTTGGTCATTTTCAACAATTCATTTGTCACTAGCAATAACTCCAAAACACCTGAATTTGGGAAAATATATAAGAAACGCCTTCAGGTTGCATATTTGCGAAAATTGTTCACAAAACTCAAAGGGCATGGCCATGGCGGCCAACTGAACTTTAATGTTACGCCATGAAGCAGGACGTCTTGTGTAAATCCCCTGTACATGCTGTAATCTACCTCAAACTTTACATGTTTGATCAGAGTCCAGTCCTGATGAGTTTCATAGACCACTATACAGTCACAGACATAGTGCCACCTGGTGGATGGACACAAAGTGCTGCAAAAATAGTCTGTACATGCTCCAATCTGTCTGAAATTTGACCTGAGTGCTCAGAATCCAGTCCTCGTTACATCCATGAGCCTAAATACACTTTGTCGCAGCATTGCCTGGTGGACATGCTTGGGGTCGCCGACCAGCAAGGATGCGAGGACCCGTTCAATGCTGCTCGCAGCTTTAATTATTATTATTTTACAAGTCCACCACGTTTTGCTTAATTTGACCCCCTAAACGTGCATAACTTTTTGAGAAAATTGGCACGTATGTCGGGTCACGCGAAAAATTCGATATTCTGAAAAAAAAATCTGCAAAAAGTCTATAGCGCCACGACAAACGGCAACAAACCACAAGGGCAACACAAAAGGCTACAGCTCTTCGCACAGGAATGTCGTAGAGACATGCAACCACCACTCACACGTTTGTCCGCTCGAGCTCTACGATAACCTGTCTGGCCGATTTGAGCTATCTTCAATCTAGGGGGCGCTATAACCCCAATTATGAAAACCCTTAAAACATTATCTCCTCCGAAACCGTACAATATTTTGGCTTCATATTTGCACAGATTATAGTGAATATCCAGCCAAACAAAAGTTATCAAAAGAAAAAGGCTAACTTGTCTAGTTTTTCTTTTATAAGCTGTCAAAGTTTGTCTTCACCTGAAACCATGTTTCGCTTCAATGTCGCCCCCTAAACGTGCATGTATTTTGCTGAAGTTTGGTACGCATGTCCGGTCTGCTGAAAATTTCAATATTCTGAAAACAAATTCTGGAAAAACTATATAGCGCCACCTGGAGACACAAAAATAACTGTATAAATCACAAATAATCTCAGCTCTTCGCACAGGAATGTCGTAGAGACATGCAACCACCACTCACGCGTTCGTCTGCTCGAGCTCTACGAACACCTGTGAACAGATTTGAGCTATCTTCAATCAAGGGGGCGCTATACTCCAAAATATGAAAACCCTTTAAAGATTATCTCCTCCGAAACCGTACAATATTCCGGCTTCATATTTGGACAGATTATAGTGAATATCCAGCCAAACAAAAGTTATCAAAAGAAAAAGGCTAACTTGTCTCGTTTTCCTTTTATAAGCTGTCAAAGTTTGTCTTCACCTGAAACCATGTTTCGCTGAATTTGACCCCCTAAACGTGCATAACGTCTTATGAAATTTGGCACGTACATTCGCCTGCTCGAGCTCTATGAAAACCTGTCTGAATGATTTGAGCTATCTTCAATCTAGGGGGCGCTATAACCCAAAATATGAAAACCCTTTAAAGATTATCTCCTCCGAAACCATACAATATTCCGTCGTCATATTTGGCCAGATTATAGTGAATATCCATCCAAGCAAAAGGTATCAAAAGAAGCACAGTAACTTGTCTAGTTTTTTGTATAAGCTGTCAAAATTTGTCTTCACCTGAAACCATGTTTCACTTAATTTGACCCCCTATACGTGTATGTATTTTGCTGAAATTTGGTACGCAGGTCCGGTGTGCTGAAAATTTCAATATCCTGAAAACAAATCTGGAAAAACTTTATAGCGCCACCTAGGGACACAAAAAACTGCAAAAATCACAAATGGCCTCAGCTCTTCGCACAAGAATGACATACAGACATGCAACCAACACTCACGCGTTCATCTGCTCGAGCTCTACGAAAACTTGTCAATGGATTTGAGCTATCTTCAACCTAGGGGGCGCTATACACCAACATATGCAAAACCTTTAAACATTATCTCGTCTGAAACCGTACAATATTCCGGCAGAGAAACTCCTCTGGCTTTCATCTTCGGTCACGGACAGCACTTGCTTGCCGACCGCGTGGGGGGGACAGGGCGAGGTCCCGCCCAATGCTGCTTGCAGCTTTAATTTTAACTTATCATTGTATCTTGTTTTTTTTTGTATTTCTTCTTTTCTCCGAGGTGTCTTATGTATACAAATGTACGTATGTTGGTTGATACGGATACATATATTCACTATGATTGCACTTATTGTCTTTATCTTGTCTTCTGTGTCCATCTTCTTGGCCTATGTCGATGACACATGCTGCACTGATGATGCACTTTTTCTTTGTAACAAATGAAAAAAAACTGTTAAATGCTAAAAAGTTAATAAAAAAGAGTGTTTGAAAAAAAACTGGAAAAATTGAGGCATCCTAAAACTTTTGATCGTTAGTACGTCTAGTCTTATCAAATGTTCAAAAAGTTCTGAAACGTCATATGTTTTGCATATAAAATCTTTAAGTGTAGATTTGATAGGCAGAATGAAAATTGTAAATGGTTTAATGAATTGCACTCACACAATGTGTGCACAAAATGAGGGTTCCAATTACTATATGAATATACTGTCAGTAGTGGTGTGTGTTGATGCTTACAAAACCCATATAACATGCTTATGCACACACTGCTGCTGCTGTTCTGCAGACATGCACTTTTTAGTACACAGCCAATGTAGAAAAGGTATAGAAAAATGACAGTCCAATGTTTTTGTATTTGTCACATTCTCCCCTGTCTGTATTTAGGCTGGTTACAGAGTCTGGAGCAGTTCTGGGTCGCAGACCTGACCTTCTCCACCACCCTACTGGGGCAGTTCTTGGAGGACATGGAGGCATATGCAGAGGTGACCACAGTGAGCTTCTCTGACATGTTCTAAAACCATTTATAGTTGTGTATTATGCAGCAATTTTACAGGTGTAGCAAAATATACCTTAAATAAGGGCAACTCTTCATTAAATATGGAAAGCCTCAAAGGTCTTATGAAATCTTGGTAAAACTGTAATGTCTGCAGAATGATACAATCTGTCTGGAATATATAAATGATGTTGGTTTGGTCCAAGAAAAATTTGATTCTGTGCTCTATTTAGGATCTGAGCCATGGGGTGTCATGTGAGGTACTGGATGAAGACATACCACCTCCCTCGGTGTCACTGCCTAAGCTGGCAGCTCTGTTGAGGGTTTTCAGTACAGTAGTCCGCAGTATTGGAGAACGATTTAGCCCTTTCAGAGGACCACCTATCACTGAAGTCTACGTCACTGATGTAAGTCAGGTAAGCCAGGTTCTTGTCACTGTACAAGAACTTGACTAAGGGATGAGTAATGTTACAAAATATACGTGGAACAGTAGCTCTTGTCAGCTCATTGGGGAAGATGAGGAAAGCAGTTTGAAAATGTGGAATTATAAAGATATGTCAAGAAGATATGGTTCTTGATACAGTTTTTCCCGTCCATTGTTACAGCCTGGCTTCAAACTACAACTAGCAAGGAGACAGCAAACATATGGCAGCTATGTAAAATATGTTGGTTTAACAAAAAACAAAGTGAAAACATGCAACAAATGATTGAACATGCAGGTGTTAGCATGCTATTAGTGTGTCGTGTGGGTGTTTTTATGTCTTAGTAAAGCAAAACCATACTGCAGGGTTAAGGTTTATGTCTAATTCTGTTTCCTGCACCAGAAAGAGAGTCAGCACATAATACAGTCATGGAAAAAATTATTTGACCACCCCTGTTTTCTTCAATTTCTTGTTCATTTTAATGCCTGATACAATTAAGGGTACATTTGTTTGAACAAATATATTGATAACAACAAAAATAGCTCAGAAGAGTTTAATTTAAGAGCTGATATCTAGCCATTTTCCATGGTTTTCTTGATAATGACCAAAATCACTAGGGCTGGTCTGAATAGCAATTTCTGGGCTCTGAATATTCAGGCCCAATTAATGACAGAATACAGGTTGGGGAAGCAAAAATGTCCTATTGACAAATTTGAATGTCCTGCCCAAACGGTGAGGGTAGTCAAAACCATAATTAAAATCAAAGTTCCTTACCTTTAATATTTTCAGTATTTGTCAGACCTTGGTGCATTGTGAAATGAGCAAGCAACAAGCAAAACGCAATAGGGATTGCGATCTCCTGGATGCCCAACTCCCTCAAGAGGACATTGCCAAGATTGTTGGCATCAGTGAGAGGACCATCGCCGCATCCAGCATGCCAGACAATCCAGTTTGGGCACCAAGAGATCTCCAGATGGTCCTGGGAGTCTTGGGCTCAGATGGCAATAAGATGCCCCCCCCTACTTCTTCAAGCCAGATCAGAAAATTGAGGCTGATGTGTACTAGATAGTTCTGAGGTACACCGTTTTGCCCTGGCTGAAGGCCACCTGCCCTGACAATAACTATGTGTGGCAGCAAGATGGGGCTCCCGCTCACGCATCAAACAAGGTCCAAAAGTTCTGTGAGTAGAATATGGCGAACTTCTGGCCCAAAGACATTTGGCCCCCGAGCTCACCTGATCTGAACCCCCTGGATTTTTTCTGATTGGACACCATTGAGTTGAGGAACAATGCCACCCCTCATGCCAATATGGATTTACTTAAGGCTGCAATCTCCAGGGAATGGGAGGCCTACCCCAAGGAGGATATCAGGGGGGCCTGTGCCTCTTTCAGAGGCTGTATCGAGGCCTTCATCATGGCTGATGGAGGACATATTGAATAAACATGTTCTGAAAGCTTTAAGTTTGTGTTCTTCAAGAAATCGGTTCAAAATTCCAAAGAATAAAAAGTTATACCCAATTATAGTTGTTTTTTACCTGACAGGACGTTTTTGCTTCCCCACCCTGTATTATTATTATTTTTTATATTTTTCCTTTCTTTATTTATTAACACAGTAAAGGGAATTTAAACATATCAAATACTAATTTAGAAAATGACACACACACATATGACAGGTAGTGCAAAACAGTAACATATATTTACAACAACAGACGTTTCCATCAAACAAATGGAAACAAGAGAAGTTGTCCAATTGAAACAGTGGGATCTGAGTATTCAGATCTCAAAAGTGATATTCCGATGCCACCTCATGAACCGAATATTCAGATATTCGGTTCCATCTGTAAAAATCACTTCAGTTCTTACATCAATAGCCATGGCATTGTACTGCCAAAAACAGTGCTTTTAGGCATTCCATGCTTTCTTTTCTGTCTAAGTCACATGATGCACACAGAAGTTAGGACTTGATTGTATAACCATTATTTTTAATGACTGCAGCCATGCATCTTGGCATGCTCTCCACCAGCTTCTGACATTGTTCTGCTGTCACAGCAGCCCATTCCTGTTGCACAAATTCAATCAAATTTGCCTTGTGTTTGGGCTTGTGGTTCTCCATTTTGCATTTGAAGATTTTCCACAGGTTTTCAATTGGATGTAGATCTGATGATTGAACAGGCCAAGGCATGGTTCCAATGTTCTGATTCTCCATCCAGGCTTTAACTGACCTTGCTGTGTGGCACGGGGCATTGTCTTGTTGGAAAACCCAGTCATTGGAGGCAGAAAGGATTTTTCCAGCTGATGGAAGAAGACTTTTTTTCAAGAGTAGACCTGTACATGACCTGGTTCATTCGCCCTTCACACAGTTGCATTTGCCCTGTTCCACCAATACTGAAACAACCCCAGATAATCACTGATCCAGCCCCATGTTTTACTGTAGGGACATAACAATCTGGTTTGCTGGCTTCTTCAGGCTTTCTCCTAACCAGTAAGTTGGCTGGAGTGGGCATCAACTGAAAATTGGAGTAATCACTGAAGAGAACCTTAGCCCAGTCATCAACAATCCAATCCTTGTGATCCCAAACAAAGAATAACCGGGCTTTCCTCTGCCTTTCGTTGATGAAGGGCTTCTTCCGTGCCCTGTGTGACTTCAGACCAGCTTCGAGAAGTTGATTTCCAACTGTCCTTGCCACACAAGTCATATTTCTCTGCAATGCCCACTCATTTTTAAGGTCACTGGAGGTCTGATATTGATTCCTGACAGGAGCAGATGAGTGGACGGTCATCATGTGAGGTAGAAAAATGTTTCCTTCTGCGACCAGCTAGCAATTTGGTAGTGCCATGTTGGGCTTGTTTTTTCTTGTTGTAATGAACAGCCGTGCTGGAGGTCTTTAATTTTTTCGCTACCTGTCTCTCACTCATCCCAATTTCCAGCAGTGCCAAGATGGCTGCCTTTGTGGTTTCACATAATTCTTTAGTTTTAGGCATTATGTGAGAGCTGACAACTTCTGGGTTGTGTCACAGCTTGAATGTAAGCAGGAAACCGCTCTAAGCCTTTGCATGTGCAGTGCTTTTGACATGAAATGGCCTCTTATATATCCTGGGAATACAATTAAGCTTCAGCATATCAAAAAGAACATAAAGTATTATGTATTCAGTTGCATTTTTTGTCGTGTTCATTGTATTCTTCAGGTAATATGCCTTTACTGGTGCCAGGCATTATAATGAACAAGAAATTGAAGCAAACAAGGGTCGTCTAATAATTTTTCCATGACTGTATAATGATTGAATGAAAGGCTTCAGTATGTGTTAGAATTGTTACTGGTGCCTTATGATCACTGCCATTGACATATAACCATCAGACATAAAGATTGAGAAATTAGGCTGTACCTTGCTGCAACCCACTCCAAATTTAACATCTGTTCTCTGGGAGACCTGTTCTAAGGAGACAGGACATTATGAGAAAGGGTACTACTTGAATTTCTTCCCACACCAGCAAGTGCAGCAGGTTTCACTTGCCCGCGTTTAGAATAGCTCAAATTCGAACAATCATTTTTCCCAATGTCCCCTGCCTCTGCTATAGTTGCATGTTTTACTTGCACTGCACTTGACTTCGTCCAGCCCTTTTTGGCAAACCACACCAAAGACAGTTTCCTTCCCACCGTTTGCCTACTGAGTGATACTTACTGCTTTTACTCCAAGCATGGAACTCATGGTTACCACATTGTGTCAACACAATCTCATCTACCAGTGTAGCTACCTCCATAGATGTTTTCAACTTATCCTAATTTATGCTGATGACAATGTAAGTGGAAACTGAATTTTTAAACTGTTAGAGAATGATAAAATCATACAAAACCTTATAAATTTGAACACCCAGATAGTACATCAATGAGTGGGTAACTCACTGACTCTGCCTACCACGACTTCAGCCGAAATCTCAACCTCTGTCAATATCCATATTGACATATCAATATTGAATTTCCCTTCGGGGATAAATTAAGTGATTCTATTCTATCCCTTAGGCACTAAAACTCTGTGGCTTTGACCAACACATGGGTTTTACTATCCACCACAATGAGTGCAGAGTACGCTTCCTGTGCTTTAACTATCAAAATAGACTACAGTAGTAATATGCTCTCATCATCAGACCAGCCTCTGCTCTCACTCACTCAAAGACTGAAAAAAACATTTATCTAGGTCTTGTTCACAAAACTTAAGAACCAAACGCTGATTCTAGTTAATTAAAAATATTTTCTGCTGGCCACGACAATTGTTTGTGCTGCTCAAACACAAAAGCAGCACCACTAACTCCAGATAGCACTTACCACTCTAGTTTATCTGTCTCCTAACAACCAGAGCACAGTCATTTGCAGAAAAGCTGTCTTAACGTGGTACAACAGAGCATCAGTCAACTGTACTACAAAATTGCATACCTGTTTCCTTCATAAAAATCAATCTCTACCCTCAAAACTAATCAACCACCAGAGTTAACTGTACTTTTTAAGTTTATACTGGATCAACTAAGACATGGATGAGCCCTTATTTGTTACAGCCCAGCTCAGAACTGCAACAAGCCAGAGAGGCAGCAACGAGATGTTGGCTTCAAAAAATCATGTGAGAGTGAGAGAGCAGTGATAGTTGAAAGATAACTCCACTTTCAGTTCAGAAAGAAATTTATTTTTCTATGCCTCTAGCATGGACCACTGCTTCTAGCCGGTTACACAGCCTCTAGCATGTGCTACTGAATAATAACACCCGCCTAAACATGGTCACTCTGTGGAACAATAACATGTGCAACAGGAGTAGTAGAGCCCCCTAGTGGAATGGCATGCAACATGCATACAATAAAAGAATATCAATCTCCCTCTCGTCTTAAAAGAAAAATGATAATGCATATCATAGTACTTAGAGGAGTAAAAACATCTGAAAAGAATCATGAAACATCTAAACAAACACAACAGACACCGTCCCATTATGCAATAATACAGAATGAAACCCTTCAGATCAAATTAATTTTCAGCTGAAACACAGAAAACTAAACAACAAATGTAAGAAATACAACAATTGATCCCATCTGGCAAAGGAAAAATGAGCTCCAGTATAGCTCCCTGCTGACAAATGAGCCAAACTCTCCAAAGCAGAGTTGTTCTTACTGATAGAAAATGTAATGAAATTCCAGCTGTTAATAAACTGAATCATCCTTACAGGGTTCTACTCAGATGAATCTGAATTTTAAAGCCTGGCATTTGTACTAATCAAATACCAGCAAGCATTTGATTGGAACAGCACAACATAGCAGTTTTAGTGAGTGAGGAACAAGTCATAAAAAAACTCATTTAACAGTCAGTCCAATGTTCTTCATCAAGAGCCTTAAGCAGCAAGGCTATGGATGCTCCCTTTTTTGTTAGACACTCTGAAAGTTGGTATTTTGTTTCGGACCACTGTATTTGACGAACCTTCTTGGTTTGAATCAGTTCTTTAATCGAACTGATTTCCAGACGCAGTCTTTTCTCAGCAACAAACTTTGACTTAAGTGCATCGACAAGAGAGAAATTATCAGTGACAGATTATTGGTACAGGATGAGTAGCATCACCAACATTAAGTTCAGAGAACAGTGTTGACAGAAAAATGGCATTATCAACTCCCTCAGACATAGCCAGTGTTTCACCTGCAAGTGTGCTCCTGACAGTTCTCTTGATTCTCTTTGACTGCCATGAAATGGTGGAGAACTGCCCCTTTTCACTCATCAGAACAATGAGGTAGCCGCCTTGAGTACCCCCATCTGAAAGATTTTCAAAAGATGCATCACTAAATGCAACCATCTTTAGTTGGCTGTCTTTCCCAAGTTGCTAAAAATTCAACTTAACTACTTGGCCTTGAGTTTGCAAACAACTCTGTTTGCTTCATTAATGGTCTGTACAGTAGCCTGTTTGAGACTAGACACTAAATTGCTTTCATTAAACATGGCATCAGGCCTGCTCTGTCTTGCAACCCACAGAAGTTGGCCTATCTTTGAACTGAGCTGTTCTCTCTCTAGGTTAGCTCTCTAAGCTAATTCTCTAAGTTAGCTCTCTAAGCTAATTGTCTACTTTCGCTCTCAAAGCTAATTGTCTACTTTAGCCCTCTAAGCCAACTCTCTAAAGTTGTCTATGTTAGTCCTCTGAACTAACTCTCTAAGTTAGCCATTTAAGCTGTCTGTGTTAGTCCTCTAAGTTAGCCCTCTAAGCTGTCTGTTAGTCCTCTGAGCTAACTCTCTAAGTTAGCCCTTTAAGCTGTCTATGTTAGCCCTCTAAGCCAACTGTTTGTTAGCTGTCTAAGCCAACTGTCTGTTAGCTGTCTAAGCTAACTCTCTAAATTAGCCCTCCAAGCTAATTTTCTAAGTTAGCCCTCTAAGCTAACTCCCTAAGTTAGCCCTCTAAAGCCAACTGTCTGTTAGCTATCTAAGCTAACTCTCTAAATTAGCCCTCCAAGCTAATTAACCATGCCCGACGGGTACGTCGGCGGGGTTATTGCATTCGGTGCGGTATCTGGCTGGGTATGGATGGATGGATGGATGGATGGTCTGATATCTCTGCAACCGCTGAAGTCAGGATAATCAAACGTGGCACTGAAGATCAGTCTAAGGTCCCCTGCTCAGTTGTGGAGTTACAGGTCAGCAGATCAAGTAGGGAGGGAGATACGTAAGATGATCTAAATTGATACATATTGCATCAGTTGTATAGAGAGGACAGGGTATTCGCCAGCAGAGGGCGTGGTTCTGCCCTCTACTGAGGGCTCATCAAGTTTTCTACGTTGGCCCTCTACGCTAACTGTCTAAGTTTTTGTACCTAGTTGCCCAAAGTAACAAAATCCACCCCTTGGGAAATCCTCAACATGACAATCACAGTTACATTCTTATCCTCATCAAACCAGTAGAAAACTGTAGGATTAACCTTAGACACAATACCTCCTATTTCAACCATGACATTTTTTTTTTCAGTTATATCAATACAGTGAGACAACAGTTAAACACATTTTTTCAGTTTCCAAAGTGTCTCTGTGCTATTGACCTCTGGCAATGTTTTAATAAAAATGCCTCTAGACAGTTCCATTTCTTGTAAGAAGACCAATTTTATGTTCATTGAGTGAATTTCCTATTGTCTTTGATATATCACTCCTACTAGGAGTCTCAGTGACTCGGAAGCTCTTCATATTTAAGAATAACCTTTTCATAGTCTAAGTTGGCGCACCCTGACACTGATGCCTGCATGCATGACAAAACACCTGCATCATCCTAGTCAATGACCACTCTAGGCCTTTTTCGTTCTGGACCGTCCACAATGTTAACATAGTAATGACCAGAGCTAGTACAGTCCAATTTGACAGGCTGGTTGAACATCAATGCACTGTCATTTGATTGAAGCCAAAGGACTCGATGAAGAACCCCAATCATTTCAAATGACCAAAGGCTCGACTGCAAAATCATACTTTATAAAACATTTGATTCCATTTTTATTGTCAGACTTTTATTTATATGTAAAGGGTACAGGATGTAAAGTAGAAATTTGAACAGCCAATCAGAGCGTTCGACATGAGAAGAGTTGATTTACAGTTCTCTAGTTTTTTAAGAAAAGATAATGAAAGAGCAGATTTGTCTTTGTCTGATTTGTCCAGGTCTGTCCCTGCCCTTTTTAATGATGCTTTACTCAAAAGCAGGGGAATATTAGCAGGTACTACTTCGGTTTCTATGGTACACTTTGTGTTGCCAATCTTAGCAGGAATCTTGACTCTTTTCACTGAGTAGACTACTTGTCCATCTCCAAACTTGAAGGGCCTGTGACTTTGTGCTTCTGTTTCTTTCATCGTCTTCATGCTTTTCTTTTGCAACACAGTACTGTAGTTGTCTAGCCATTCTTGTCCACATACTGTCCTAGTGCAGGCAGGGTCGATTATTGCTGAGCCAGAACACTCAGTCATGAATATTTCTGCATCTGTCACCGATTCTTTAGTGTACAGAGTAATATTACACTCTTTCACGTCTGTTTTGTCTTCAGTTATTTTAACACTCTCACCTCTGTGCGGACAATCTTTGGCCCAATGAAATGTGCTTTGGCAGACTGCGCATTTTGATCGTTGTCCATACTTATCCAGCGGGTTTGTACCGGTTTGTGGAGTTTCCTGCTGAGTGCTTTGCTGCCAGGACTTGCCTCTTTGCTGCCGCTGCTCCGTGGCAAACACTGTCTCCTGACGAATACTTTCTGTTGTCGCACTCGTTTTTCCGCCAAATATTCTCTTCAAAGCGGACTTCATTGAAGCAAATGTTAAGTGTGTGTATGCAGTTAGAGCCAACTGCCTGTCCGTCGCATCCAAACACGCAGTGTCCAACAGCTTAAATGCTAAAACTGCGTCAGGTAGTTCCATTTTATACTTTTTCATTCCTGAGTAGTGCCGTTCGAAATCGATAATATAGTCCGCCATGGACATGTTCACTTCTTTTACAATGCGGTCAAATTCAGAGTAAGCTTCGTAGATCCTGTCTTTTTCCTCTTTTAGAAACAAATCATCCAGTTTAGCTAGCAACGTCATCATTCCAGTGTCTTTATTTAGATCATCTACCGGAATTTCCATCGCTGTGTCTCGCGCCCTCCCTGATAGCGTCAAGGCAACGGCCAGAGCCTGCTTTTTCTTCTCCAGATCGGTAACTCTTGTCCAAACAATGACTTCATTCTTCCAGCTTTCGTAAACTTTTCCTTCTTCAAATGTAGGCGGAACTCTGTAGTTACCAACCATCCTGTGCTACCAATGATAGTTCGAAAGATAACTCCATGTTCAGTTCAGAAAGAAATTTATTTTTCTATGCCTCTAACATGGACCACTGCCTCTAGCAGGTTACACAGCCTCTAGCATGTGCTACTGAACAATAACACCCGCCGAAACATGGTCACTCTCTGGAACAATAACATGCGCCACAGGAGTAGTAGAGCCCCCTAGTGGAATGGCATGCAACGTGCATACAATAAAAGAATAATAAGCAGAATGAGGAAGGTTTTTGTCAGACTGCATGAGACAGTTGATGATCTCATGCAGTTGATGGTCCTTTGTCCAGCTTCTACAAAAGACGAGAGAGGGACATCAAAGTGCCCTTATTGGAGGGCACTTGATGTCCAGCTGTCTTGATCCAGCACTTGCACATATTTACTTTACAAAATTTACTCTTAATTTGTCTAACATATGTAGTCACAGCAGAAAAGCATGTGTGTAAAACATCTTTACACCACCTGGACAACAAAACAGGTTATTGAAACGCAAAGGGAAACTTGCGTACTCATTAGGCTGTCATTGATAGGCCTTGATCAATATATATAAAATAAAATAATTAAAATATAACTTGAATTATTTACATTTGTATTAGTCACAAATTAGCAGTTATCAGCTCTGAAATTCCATGTTGGTGCATCTCTATTCACAAATATTTGTTTTTCTTCATTAAATTACCTACAGTAGGCTTCTGGCAAGATAGCGCAGAGAGCAGCTGAGTAGTTTTGCGCTCCTCAAAGTCAGTTAAAATAGCTCCACTAAATCTACCTAACTTGATATGCAAATATTCAAAATTTTGTAATGAGTGGAGTTAATAAGAGAAAAATCCGCAAAAATAAGAATAAATCAACACAAGAACAGAGAACAATGGAAGGAGTCCCCGAACACAGCCAAGCTGAACCTGATGACAAGACGGCAAGGAAAGTTGACCAGGACCACGTCGACGCCCTCCGGACCACGCTAGCAAACATTAGCCGAGATGTAGAAGACCTCCATAAAAATCTCTGAGATGAACTACAAACTTTCAAGAACAATATAAAAAGGGAAATGAAAAAATAATTAACTTCGCTTCGAGAAGATATTGACCAGCAAACTCCAAGAGAGTAAAGAGAACTAGAAAAACAAAAGACAAAGCTGACCGAAGCTCAGGGCCGCATAGCGGAGCTGGAGGAGTGGAACACTAATGAAGCACTGCTGCATCTGCTCAACCAGAACAATCATATGCAAGACAACATAACTGACCTGAAGGCAAGATCACAAAGAAATAATATCCGCATATTCGGTCTACCAGAAGGAACAGAAGGAAGCTCTGTGCTTAACTACTTAGACCAACTATTGAGAACAGAGCTGGAGCTTCCCGGAGAAATAAACCTGCAGATTCAGCGCGTGCACAGAAGCTAAGTGCAGGTAACCCTCCAAGGTCAATTATAGTCAACTTTCTTCAGTTTGAAGTCAAAGAAGTGATTCTGAAGAGTATGGCAGAAGAAGATGAAAGTGGGAGGAAAGGTTATTCAATTTGACCACGACTACCCATCAGAAATGATCCACACACGCAGAACATACTTGGACATAAAGAGCACTGAGGGGGAAGGGAATTTGTTTGCACTCCCCGTTTACGAAAATGCGAACTCACTGCAATGACAGAGTAAAAACTTGTAATGCCAGAGAGGCCACACTGGATATGAAAACAAGAGGATTCACACTGGATATCACGAAAGACGCAGACGAGCGAAAGGGGAGATTTGTCGGAGCGCCAGGTTGGCAACGGGGGAGAGGCAGCGGCTCGAACCGGGACACGGCACAGCGAGTGATGGAAAAACTACAGGGATATCAGAGGAAACTCCAGAGATCATAACTCATCGGGAGTAATACACAAAATGTTTTCTTTAAAAATCAGCTTGTGGTAAGACAAATTTAAAAAGGGTGTTGTTGTAAAAACATGACTGTAATACAGCAGGGACCACTCCATGTAATTGTTTAAATTCATATTATGTAGAAATCAAAAATAAGTTAATAGCACAATGTGGGAGATTATCACAAATCTGTGCCTTAAACTATTTCAATTATCACATGCCAGCAGATAGGAAGAAATGTGAAAAATGTTTGACACTTCTAGACTGAGAGATCCACATGTTGGATACATGTCACTGTCTAGGGATAAGCCCTCATGGGAGATGAGGATTCCCTGTCCAGCCACCAACAGGGACTATGGGGGAAGTAGAGCGAGTACCCCCATATGAAAGTTCGATACAGTTCATGCTGTTCAGAGTTGTTTAGTTTTAAGTTGCTTGGGAGAACAATTACAGACAATGGCTCAACGTAATGGTACATAACAGTCTGGAGGTGTTGTCGCTAAAAGTTAATGGTTTGAATTCACATGTGAAAAGAGGAAAAGTAAGAACAAAATTGAAAAAAGAGAAGGTTCAAACTATATTTCTACAAGAGACCAATTTATCACAGACAGAACATGAAAAATTTTAAAAATATGGTTTTAGGAATTCATTCTACAGTTAATATAAACAAGGACATAGAAGAGGAGTGGTAATATTAATCTCAAATTCAACTAAATTCTTGTGTGAAAAAGAAATCCAAGATAGAGGGAAGATACAGTGCCTTGTGAAAGTATTCTGCCCCCTTGAACTTTTCAACCTTTCGCCACATTTCAGGCTTCAAACATAAAGATATAAAATTTTAATTCTTTGTCAAGAATCAACAACAATTGGGACACAATCGTGAAGTGGAACGAAATTTATTGGATATTTTATACTTTTTTAACAATTAAAAAACTGAAAAGTGGGGTGTGCAATATTGTTCAGCCCCTTTACTTTCAGTGCAGCAAACTCACTCCAGAAGTTCAGTGAGGATCTCTGAATGATCCAATGTTGTCCTAAATGACTGATGATGATAAATAGAATCCACCTGTGTGTAATCAAGTCTCCGTATAAATGCACCTGCTCTGTGATAGTCTCAGGGTTCTGTTTAAAGTGCAGAGAGCATCATGAAGACCAAGGAACACAGCAGGCAGGTCTGAGATACTGTTGTGGAGAAGTTTAAAGCCGGATTTGGATACAAAAAGATTTCCCAAGCTTTAAACATCTCAAGGAGCACTGTGCAAGCAATCATGTTGAAATGGAAGGAGTATCAGACCACTGCAAATCTACCAAGACCCGGCCGTCCCTCTAAACTTTCACCTGGAACAAGGAGAAGACTGATCAGAGATGCAGCCAAGAGGCCCATGATCACTCTGGATGAACTGCAGAGACCTACAGCTGAGGTGGGAGAGTCTGTCCATAGGACAACAATCAGTCGTACACTGCACAAATCTGGCCTTTATGGAAGAGTGGCAAGAAGAAAGCCATTTCTCAAAGATATCCATAAAAAGTCTGGTTTGAAGTTTGCCACAAGCCACCTGGGAGACACACCAAACATGTGGAAGAAGGTGCTCTGGTCAGATGAAACCAAAATCGAACTTTTTGGCCACAATGCAAAACGATATGTTTGGCGTAAAAGCAACACAGCTCATCACCCTGAACACACCATCCCCACTGTCAAACATGGTGGTGACAGCCTCATGGTTTGGGCCTGCTTTTCTTCAGCAGGGACAGGGAAGATGGTTAAAATTGATGGGAAGATGAACGGAGCCAAATACAGGACCATTCTGGAAGAAAACCTGTTGGAGTCTGCAAAAGACCTGAGACTGGGAT
This sequence comes from Acanthochromis polyacanthus, assembly GCF_021347895.1. Taxonomy (NCBI): domain Eukaryota; kingdom Metazoa; phylum Chordata; class Actinopteri; family Pomacentridae; genus Acanthochromis; species Acanthochromis polyacanthus. Next base: position 22,763,735 of record NC_067133.1, on the reverse strand, counting down.
GGAGATTTATCTTCCAACAGGACAATGATCCAAAACATAAAGCCAAATCTACAATGGAATGGTTCACAAATAAACGTATCCAGGTGTTAGAATGGCCAAGTCAAAGTCCAGACCTGAATCCAATCGAGAATCTGTGGGCAGAGCTGAAGACTGCTGTTCACAAATGCTCTCCATCCAACCTCACTGAGCTCGAGTTGTTTTTCAAGGAAGAATGGGCAAGAATTTCAGTCTCTGGATGTGCAAAACTGATAGAGAGATACCCCAAGCGACTTGCAGCTGTAATTGCAGCAAAAGGTGGCGCTACAAAGTATTAATGCAAGGGGGCCGAATAATATTGCACGCCCCACTTTTCAGGTTTTTATTTGTTAAAAAAGTTTAAAATATCCAATAAATTTCGTTCCACTTCACGATTGTGTCCCAATTGTTGTTGATTCTTGACAAAAAAATTAAAATTTTATATCTTTGTTTGAAGCCTGAAATGTGGCGAAAGGTTGAAAAGTTCAAGGGGGCCGAATACTTTCACAAGGCACTGTAAGTCCTAGTGAAGGGAAGACTCGAAAATGAACCTGTTTCCCTGGTATATGCACTCCCAGAAAGTGATAAGCACTTTAAAAAAAAAAAAATCTGTGTCCAATATCATAATAGCAACAGAAGCGGAGGGCATAGTGATTTGTGGAGGGGATTTCAACATAGCAATAAATCATAGTTTGGATACAACAAGCATCGCAAAAAAACAAGACAGTTGGCTAAATTTGTACAGCTCTCCCAAGAAGAGATGGGAATGATTGACATATGGAGAAACCATAATCCTTCAAAAAAAAAAAAAAAAAGAAGTATAGAAGTACCTTAGGGTCATACAAGTAAATTTATCCTAAGACACAAGTGAGATCACGCTTTGGCCCTTGAGAGGCCCATATCTTTGCTTCTGTTATAGCTATATTGGTGTCAAGGAATCCAATAAAATAGGTTTCAAGACTAAAAAAAGAATGGTATTCTCCTCACCATAACAACTGAAGGTAAAATATGCAATTTAAAAAAAACAAAAAAACACACATACCAAAAACACAGTCGAATCAAAACTCAATAATTTAATAAATACAACTTAAAGTGTTGAATATGTGTATTATGGATGCTAAGAAACAGAGTAGTGAGACAACAAGTTCATAACTACAATCAAAGAAGAAATCATTAGACCACCCTTGTTTTGTTCAGTTTCTTGTTCATTTTAATGCCTGGTACAACTAAAGGTTCATTACCTGAAGAACACAATGAACATGACAAAAAAATGCAGCTGATTCCATAATACTTGTCTTATTACATCTTATTTAACATCCTCTGGCTTCATTGTATTCCCTGGTATATAAGAATATTTTATGTCCTATCTGACATGCTTAAGCTTCATTGTATTCCCAGGGCAACTAAGAGGACATTTCATGTCATCAGCAGCACTGCACATGCAAAGGCCTAGATTGGTTTCCTGCTGACATTCGAGCCTGGAGAAGCTACAAACCAGACTGTCTGCCCCTACAGTAAAACATGGGGGTGGATCAGTGACCATCTGGGATAGTTTCAGTCAGGGTAGAACAGGGTCAATGAACCAGGTCATGTACAGTACTACTCTTGAAAACAGTCTTCTTCCATCAGCTGGAAAACTCTTTCCTGCTTCTAATGACTGGATTTTCCAACAAGACAATGCCCCTTGCCACACGACAAGGTCAGTTAAAGCCTGGATGGAGAACCTGAACATTAGAACCATGCCTAGGCTGCTCAATCACCAGTTTTAAATCCAACTGAAAACCTGTCGAAAATCATCAAACGCTAAATGGAGAACCATAAGCCCAAAAACAAAGCAGATTAGTTAGAATTCATGCAACAGGAATGAGCTGCTGTGACAGCAGAACAATGTCAAGTTGGTAGAGAGCATGCCAAGATGCATGGCTGCAGTCATCAGAAACAATGGTTATGGATCAGTACTAACTCCTGTGTGGATCATGGGACTAAAACAGACCCTAAAATCTGTTTTTGGCAGTACAATGTCATAGCTATTGATGGAAGAACTGAAGTCATTTTCGTTATTATCAATAAAACCGTGGAAAATGTCTGATATCAGCTCTGAAACTCTCATGAGTATTTTTTGTTGTTGTCATTATTATAGTCCAAACAAATGTACCTTTAGTGGTACCAGAAATTAAAACGAACAAGAAATTGAGGAAAACAAGGGTGGTCTAATAATTTTTTCCATGAGTGTGTTCACATTTAAGAAGTAGGCAATGCCATTACCTACAATTTTTTCGTGACGAAGACTAATAGCTTGGTGTAAATACGTCACAAAGATGATTGTCTATTTAGATGTCTGCACAACTGTGGGAACATGAGCCATGACATCTACAGGAAGACATGCAAAGCAGCCTCTGCATGGAGCATTTGCAAGGTGCCTTACAGCCAGTCTGAAACTTGCACATGACAAGATCTGCAAATTTAAGTCCTGTGCAAGTCCTTTGAAATAGTGGCAGTTGTAGTGTAGACAGGAGTTAGTGGCGAGTCTGGGGAACCCTGCTGCCATCCCCATAGAGATGGCAAGACTGTTGCATGGTGTTGGACAAGTGCCTTGCCCCATACATGTCCACTCTAAAGAGAAACATGATTTGTGATACCAAGGCCCTCCATTATTCTTAGCCATATTTACATTATGTCCCTACACATTTTTTTCTTATCTGATAAGCTACTTGAAGGAGGTGCTGATGGAGTGCATCACTACTTGGTGGAATGTGAAGCTAAGTAGTTGATAGCTAGCTTGCTATAATGTAGCTAACTATTTATAACTAGCTAGTTATTAAGTATCAAACCTTAAAAAAATATTTTCTATTTAATGAGAAAGGCATACGAACCTTAAAGTGTCGACCTGTCACTTTGGACCTTTAAATAAAAAAGTTTTTGAAGGAAACGATAAGTAAAGTCACTTTGATGACACAATTTTTACGTAAAATGTGCATCTTTACCCCCAGTTGTCATGGAAAAGGGAAAGCTGTTGGTATTTTAAACTTGAAACCTATTTTGTTGGATTCCTTGACCCTAAAAATTTACACTTTGACACCAAGGTTGTCATTATATATCCACAACAGAAGCAAAGATATGGGCTCTAGAGGATTTTTGGCGCATTGGCAGCCATTTTTGAAAAAAAAAAAAGTGTTTATTTCCAATACAAAGGGTGATCTCACTTGTGTCTTAGGATAAATTTATCTGTATGACCCTAAGGTACTTCCATACCAAAGGCGACCTTTGCATCATGACTTTAAGTCAAAAGCCTATTTTTTGGGATTAACCTCCCTACTATACCATCAATTGTAATCTTTCAAAATGACATCCTAACAGCTGCTACCACCAGTGAAGAGATAAAGGAAGCCATAAAGTCATTAAAAAATAACAAATCTCCAGGTAGTGATGGCTGCCCTGCAGAATGGTACAAAATGTTTAAGGAAGAGCTGATACCTGTACTCCAAACCTCTTTCAATTGGACTCTAAAAGAAAACAAAATTCCTTCAACATGGGCAGAAGCAGTAATCTCAGTTATTGCAAAAGCAGGGAAAAATAATGAAGAAACTATAGGCCAATTTCAATATTAAATGTTGGCTACAAAATATATACATCTATTATTTCCAAAAGATTAATAAAAGGTCGCCAAACTCAGGACAACATCCAGAGAACACTTCATATAATAGAACAAGCATGAAGGGTGAGCGTCGATGCCGAAAAAGTGTTCGACTGCAGTGCAATATATCAAGCACTAAATTTTACATGACAAACATGCAACTAATTATATAAAAAAATAACTGGGAGAAGGAACTTAACATGAAAATTACAGATAATGATTGGCTTAATATGTGGAAGATTCATCACACATCCACTAGTTATGATATGGAAGGGGTTCTCCTGGAAAAATTTGGCATGCTTCTTTATTACACACCAAAGACAAAAAATAAACAGTTAAACCAACATCAAAAATGTTGGAGAAAGTGTGGAGAACTTGATGTAGATCACTCACATATTTTTTGGAAATGTCAGAAAATAACTGTTTCGGGAAACTGTATGTGAAGAGCTACAATAAATAATGGGTCGTAAGATCCCTTTGAATTGTGGTGTGCTTTGTCTTTGTAATTTCTTTGAAGAGAGTATGATGGGAAATGACAACTAGTTAAGATACTGCTAGTGGCATGTAAAAAAAGCCATAATGAGAAACTGGGGGAAAACAGGACTACCAACAAAAGATCAATAGTTGAAAATTATTGAGGAAATCTACATAATGTAAAAGCTGACTCCCAAACTGAGACTAAAGGAAGCACAAATGGACAAAAAATGGATTAAGTGGACAGAATATAGGACTCGAAATGGCAATGTTGGAGGGGAACAAGGAGAAAATTATGATTAACAGTACTGAAGGATGATGTAGATGCTCTGTTACTACCCAGGCATTGTTCAATTGTTTTCTTTGTTTTTTGGTTTGTGTAAGCACTTAAAGATAAATAAAAACTTGAGTGAAATAAAAATTACCTACAGTAGATTTAGTGAGGCAACAAGCATAATTTTTAAGATATATCTGTGAGGAGTAAGACAGTGGCGAAGTGTGCCGTATAAGTGACAGATAGGTTGAAGGTGAAGGTAAGATTACATCAATGGTCATCAGTTAGCCCTTTCTTGTTTGCGGTGGTGATAGACAAGCTGATAGATTAAATCAACCAAGGCTTTGATGTTCACAGATGACATTTTCAGTCTGTAGTTAGAATAGGAAGCAGATTTAGGAGGGCTTACAGAAGTGGAGCTATGCCCTGAAGAGAAAGGAATGATGTGAGTCAGCTACACACGTGGACAAAATTGTTGGTACCCCTCAGTTAAAGAAGGAAAAACCCACAATTCTCACTGAAATCACTTGAAACTCACAAAAGTAACAATAAATAAAAATTTATTGAAAATTAAATAATCAAAATCAGTCATCACTTTTGAATTGTTGATTAACATAATTATTTAAAAAAAACAAACTAATGAAATAGGGCTGGACAAAAATGATGGTACCCATAACTTAATATTTTGTTGCACAACCTTTTGAGGCAATCACTGCAATTAAACGATTTCTGTATTTGTCAATGAGCATTCTGCAGCTGTCAACAGGTATTTTGGCCCACTCCTCATGAGCAAACAGCTCCAGTTGTCTCAGGTTTGATGGGTGTCTTCTCCAAATGGCATGTTTCAGCTCCTTCCACATATGTTCAATGGGATTCAGATCTGGGCTCATAGAAGGCCACTTTAGAATAGTCCAACGCCTTTCTCTCAGCCATTCTTGGGTGTTTTTGGCTGTGTGTTTTGGATCGTTGTCCTGTTGGAAGACCCATGACCTGCGACTGAGACCAAGCTTTCTGACAGCAGCACATTTCTCTCCAGAATGCCTTGATAGTCTTCAGATTTCATCGTACCTTGCACACTTTCAAGACACCCTGTGCCAGATGCAGCAAAGCAGCCCCAAAACATTACTGAGCCTCCTCCATGTTTCACCGTAGGGACAGTGTTCTTTTCTTCGTATGCTTGCTTTTTGAGTCTATGAACATAGAGTTGATGTGCCTTACCAAAAAGCTCCAGTTTGGTCTCATCTGTCCAAAGGACATTCTCCCAGAAGCTTTGTGGCTTGTCAACATGCATTTTTGCAAATTCCAGTCTCGCTTTTTTATGAGTTTTTTTCAGCAGTGGTATCCTCCTTGGTCGTCTCCCATGAAGTCCACTTTGGCTCAAACAACGACGAATGGTGCGATCTGACACTGACGTACCTTGGCCTTGGAGTTCACCTTTAATTTCTTTGGAGGTTGCTCTGGGCTCTTTGGATACAATTCCAACGATCCGTCTCTTCAATTTGTCATCAATTTTCCTCTTGCGGCCACGTCCAGGGAGGTTGGCTACTGTCCCGTGGGTCTTGAACTTCTGAATAATATGAGCCACTGTTGTCACAGGAACTTCAAGCTGTTTAGAGATGGTCTTATAGCCTTTACCTTTAAGATGTTTGTCTATAATTTTTTTTCGGATGTCCTGGGACAATTCTCTCCTTCGCTTTCTGTTGTCCATGTTCAGTGTGGTACGCACCTTTTCACCAAACAGCAGGGTGACTACTTGTCTCCCTTTAAATAGGCAGACTGACTGATTATGAGTTTGGAAACACCTGTGATGTCAATTAAATGACACACCTGAGTTAATCATGTCACTCTGGTCAAATAGTTTTCAATCTTTTATAGAGGTACCATCATTTTTGTCCAGGCCTCTTTCATTAGTTTGTTTTTTTTAAATAATTATGTTAATCAACAATTCAAAAGTGATGGCTGTTTTTGATTATTTAATTTTCAAATTTTTTTTATTTATTGTTACTTTTGTGAGTTTCAAGTGATTTCAGTGAGAATTGTGGGTTTTTCCTTCTTTAACTGAGGGGTACCAACAATTTTGTCCACGTGTGTATCTAAAGCAGCTGTGGGTAAGGAAGAAAGGTGAAAAAGGAAGTACAGGCAGGGCACAGTCGGTGGAGAATACAGTATTGTCAGGAAAAATGTGCAATAGAAGGGCAACAGTAAGTATACAAGGAAAGATTTAGATGCTTGCAGTAAGACCAGATATGTTACATGAGTTAGAGGTAGTGCCACTAATTTAAAGACAGTAAACAAAATTTCTAGTGGCTGAGTTAACCATAGTGAGAGGACATGCATATGGTTGTTGTGACAGAAAGATTCAGAGGGCAGGTGATCTGTTGTGGAGATTGTGGAGCAGCTGAAAGGAAAACAGACATATCCTTTAAAACACGACTAACTGATTAACTTTTCATGTTATTGCATGAACATTTGCTGTTAAATAATGATCTGAAAATGATAAATGCAAAAGGCACAGTCAGGGAAGAAGGCAATTTTCTGCCGTAATGTCAATAATGTTGGTAAAGTGTGTAATACGTCCTAATGAGTCCTTGTGTCCTAATATTTCCTGTATGGCATCCTTTTATCCTTTTTGGTTTTTTCTCTCTTCTCTTTGTGCATTCCAATCCATGATTGTAAAAAAAAAAAAAAAAAAAAAAAAAAATTGTCTTATAGAATTGGAATTAAAATTTGTCTCTCTGTTCTCTGTTTTTTTTTAAAGGTTCTAAATCGGGTTCTTGCCTGTGTGACTACGGCAAAGCAGGTCCAGTTCTCTGAGGCAGTTCTCACAGCAGGGAATGAGTGTGTGGGTGTATTGCTGGCCAGTGTGGAGCCCTCTGGTCAGCTGATGGAGGCTGTCCTTGCCTATGGATTAGATCAGCTAGACTTCTGCCAGACCTGCGGCTCAGACTACAATCTAGCAGTGCTCAGTCTTCTTACTCTGGTATAGTCACTTCTAGAGTTCATACCACACCTGCACTTTTTCAATCACTTTAGGGCAAACCACAGTGCCCATCTTTGTCGTCCAGCAGTCAACCAGTCTACAGATGAAAATGTTGGCACATTTTTTTATTATTTTTTTTTTGCAGACTCACAGCATGGTGAACAAAGTGTTATGGTCCTTTTATGCTTAATTTTTTTTGTCATAGTTTATTTTGTTACACTTACAGTTACACACTTATCAAAGCTCTGTCTAATTCAATTGGCAATTTTTTACTACTTCTGCTAAACTGTGTGCCCTAAATGTCAGACATGTTTGTATAAATGCACCTCATTCTTACTCTAATATGCATTTCCAAGAGGAAACACTGTAAAACAGGGGTGTCACTTTGTCTTGAATATTGCTCTAAAGCCATGCAATTTTCGGAGAGTCTCCAGAAATGTACAAATATCTTTTTACTGCTCTTTTAGACTAGCACAGTATCTGTCCAAAAGGAGAGGGTTCAGACATGCTGATTGCAGTTTGCATTTTGTGCTTCATCAGACGTCACTGAACAGCGCCTTATTTTGTGTACATTTATGCTTGCTAGGAGAGCGTCTCATACTGACCTGATTCAGTTTGGCAGTGCCTAGCCTTGTACACAGCATGTGCACAGCCGAGCATCTCCTGCTTCATGTGATGCACTCATTGTGCTGATAACATAATTGAAGACATACTGTTGCGAAGGTGTTCCAGAAAACTGCTGATTGCCATTACATGATGACCACTTATCCAAATAACTTCGACACTTAACACTGCATTTCCTTGGGTCGCCAGCAATACAACTGCCAAGTTTGAAGTAGACTGAATGAAAAGTTAAGAAAATTAAAGTGCCAACATGTCAGGCGTACACTTCTTTCTATTAATTTGATGGCGTCTGCATGCCTCGACTTCATGTCTGAATGAGCAAATCAGGTCAATTCAATGAGACTGATCAGTATTGAATGTAATCTGGGTTTTGACAAACCACTAACAGGAGATGAAGTTTAGTTTGTTGCTGGCAGCTGTTTGTAGTCTTTTAGCTTGGAATTGCTCCTTTGAGTTTATTAAATATCTGCATCATCAGACAATAGCAGTATCATGAAACATGATCTATACAAGTGTCTTCAAATGAGTCAGAGTTGGGTGCATTCATACATGAAACAGTTGTAACTTCCTTAAGTAGTTATAAATCTAAATTGTTTCATGCAGATGAGATCAATCAGTCTCTAACAGCAAGTCATGCCGTCAAACAGTTATTTTTTTTATTTTATTGTTGGTAAGTTTGTAGTTAGATTGTCATCAAACATTGGCTGTATTTTCAGTGTTGAGGAAATTATAAATAAACAAGACTGTTAGTTATTTGGACAGCGAGATAAACTATTTGTTTTTGATTTAGTTTTTTGTAATAGTGCATTAGTATGTGTTATACATCACTTGATGTACTGTCCAGTTTTGAATGAATGACAAATTGTGTGCATTCTGTGGTGCATTCTGTCATGGTAGTCCGTGGGCTATGTCTAAATAATGCTGGGATGTACATTAAAAATTACTTAAATCTGAATGACAGAATTCTGTCACTTTAACAGACTGACAAGGAAGCAATGATGCTTATCCCATGTCTAGAAGTTGTGATACACACAATCCCACATAAACACATGCATGCACGTACTTAGAGACTCCTACCTTTAAAGTTCAGTATTTGCTTTAGCATTTAGTTAAAGCACTTGTTTATTTTTTAGATTGTGGACCAGATCAACATGAAGTTGCCTGCATCCTTTGTTGAAAAATTGTTGGCACCAGACTCCCAGTTGCTGAAGCTACGCTTCCATCAAGAGAAAGAGGTGTGTCATTTAGAGTGCAGCAAAGTGTCCTACAGGTTAATGTACAAACATGTAAGCCTTGGAGTATGCTTTTTGTATATCCAATACACTACGTGGCCAAGCATTTCAGCTATGTGATAACTGAAGGTGTCATTTTTAAATGATGAGCATTAATCTGCTGCTAAAATGACCTTCAGTTAGTCTGGAAAGACTGGCTGTCAGATTTTGGCACCTAGCTGTAGTGATTTGCTTCATTCAGCCAAATTAGTATTGGTGAAAAAAATAATATAATATGCACCTTCTATCTGTTACTGTATTTGCTGTATGTTTGTATTTGTGTGTGCTCATACACTACACAGGTGATGTCAGCTGTACATGGTGTGTATCAGGCACTGCTGAGCCTGAAAAATATTCCAACACTGGAGGCAGCTTATAAAATGGTACTGGGTGAGATGGCATGTTCCCTTTCCAGCCTGATGGAAACCCTGGATCCCACGGGAAGAGCCCCAGTACCTGGAAAGTCTTGCTCCAATATCCAGCACCCTGCTTTTGCTTTGATCACCCAACCGCTGGAAAAGGCCCAATTCACCCTCATCTTCAACCTTAGCACCCTTACTACCATTGGCAACACCAAGAACTCTCTCATTGGGGTAAGCCAGTGTTCTTTGCTCGACTGCAGAATATTTAATATTTTAATACCTAGTACCACTAGAATACAAAGCACAAAGGGTAATTCCAATGTTTTTCTCCCAATTGCCATTTCACTCGTTTCATAGGACTGTTTGCTCGACTGCATGGCTGAGTCAAACCCACTCTTATCCTCATTTTTGTAACCATGCCTTGATTGGTTTTACACAGCTCTTCGGACACTTCTCTGATCCTTCTCAGGGGTAGTGTCACATTTATAACATCTCGTGCTACAACTGATTTCCCCATTAAAGGATTAGATATTAGAAAATATATGGCCTCAAGATGTCCTTCAGTAAATGTAGATGTTTTTCAAAGCCGATGCATCCGTAAATCTATTCCCGCAGGAAATCTATTCCAGCTTCTTGCCTGTGTGTGCTATGTGGACCATCAAGCCATAATTACTTTTGAGACACTTCCCACATGTTTCACAAGAATATGGCTTTTCACCAGTGCTTATATACATACAACAAATGTAACCATACTCTGACCTGACTTATTTTATGTTAATTGAGGTTAAATAGTCACAAAAATGAAAACAAAATACCAGAAGAATAGAGTAAATCATACATTGTCCATCAATGCCTTAGTGAAAAGCTTCTTTGTCTAGTCATCTGTAGCATACTCATCTTAAGGCAAGTCTGCATTTCCACTGGCACATTAGACCAGCCCTCTTCTGAGTGTCACCCAAATACAACAAATGTCATGGTAACACCTGTCACTCAGAAGACATGTCTGTTAAATATGTGCTGCTATGTTTGTCATTATTAGTGGAGACTAACATGTCAATTTTACTTTATGTATTTCTTGTGAAAACTTAGCAAATTTAGAGATGCAAAAAAGAAACTAATGTTCGTATTGATCAGATTTTTCCAGCTAGCTATTGTTCAGAAATTGGTATCCTAACAGACCTAAGGTAGACAACATGAATGGGGGAAAAAAATACCAAAGACATAACATCACTGTCTTTTTGTCTGTCACTAAGAATCTATCGCTGTGACTCACCAGGGTTCTCTGGTTAGAACTGTGAAGCAGCATTAGGATGTTTTAATGTTTGCACTGACATAATGTGAACTACTGCTTTATGACAATGCATGTTCTTTTTGAAATGTGTCTTATCTAGATGTGGGCATTATCTCCTACAGTCTTCGCTCTTCTAAGTCACAATCTTATGCTGGTCCACTCTGAATTGGCCATCTACTACCCTGCCGTCCAGTACGCTGTACTCTACTCCCTGTACTCACACTGCACCAGGTAATTTGCTGACCTGTGCTGTTAGCATTTCCACATTTTTTACACGCCTATGAGACAAAGTCTATTAATTTTGTTTTTGTTTCATTTGCAAATTTTTCCATATAATGTTGAATGTTATTCATTGTTACAATTGTGGCTGCCACATCAAATAAAAGTAATTTAAAAGTCAGGCTATCAATTTGTATTTATACTAAAATATGACCCCAGTCACTATTTGAGGAAATACGGCATGTCAATCTGCTAGATATTGTCTTTGGAAAGTCCTCAATACTCAACTTTTCAGCATTTTTATGCTGCTAAATACTTATTTACATACCAATTTTGTTTCACATTCCTCCTACACAGACATCTCTTTAGTTTGCACAGCACTGAAGGGCCCTTATTTATTTTACCCTTAGTGTGTATTCAGTTAACCACATTTAAAAACACTAACCCTTGCAGGTTAAATGTAGTATATGTGAAGGCTGGTGCAGACAAGTTTCACTGGTATTAAGAGGTTAATAACATATGCAATGTTTTCTATACAGAGCGGCTTTTAAAAAAATCTTTTAAAACCCTTATGAGACATGCACTCTGTTCTGTTAACCCTTACAAGGCCATGTTGTTTTATTTATATATTTGCATGTATAGCCATATTTCTGGAGAAGTACATATACTAAAACATGCTAAAAACCACCTATTCCATAAAAATATCGATCAAGTCTTGCGAGTTCGCATTGTCATAGACGTTCGCCATTGTGAATTTCGGCCGGCACAGGTGTGTTATTACAGTAAGCGGCCCCGATAAAAGCTTCGTAATTGCAGCTTTGTTATAACGGCTCATACGGCTTTATCGTTTGAAATAAGCAAATTTGGGGCCAATGTTTATATCTTACCATTGGTCGATGTAAACATATGGGTGTGTGCATATTTTATGTTGATTAGCAATCGCAAGCAAGTCACACGTGTTGAGCCGAGAATGTTCGGTTTCGGCTGTGTGTACAAGTAAGCGGGAACAGAGTATACTCGGTCCCGTTTTTTTAAGGATTAATTTGACGACAATTCAACACATCTGCTTCATTTCTGAATTTGCACCCCTACCCATTTCCATAAAAGTGGCACCAATAGTCTTACTTGGTCGGACTTAGTAACATTTCCGCATCACTTTCAGCACTGTACAAGTCTGAACTGAACCGTCACATTGACTGATAGAAACACACAAGCAATGGTGCTGTGAATTGTGTAAATGGATTAAGGGAAGGATTTTTGTTGTTTATTTTAGTTGTGTATGTTTCAGCACCAATATTCATTCAAAAACAACACAAAACTCTTTTACTCCACAATTTGAAATTTAGTAGACTATGAATTGAAATGTCCGTAAGAACAAAACTTTACTGCAATGAAAATACACTATTATCAAAGATTACTCTGATTGTATTCATTTTATTCCCATAAGAAATAAATATGACAGTCCCTCCAGAAATTCGCGATGTTGCGATTGCGCGAATTCATGCGAAATCAACCAATCTCCGCGAATTTTGCGCGGTCTTGCAATTTTGTCCAATCACCACAACTTTCCCGCAATTTTGTCCCGCTTCCCATGAACACCAATCATAGCAGCTCCCAGCGAAAACATAATGCACCTACATCACCGAATTCACTTCCTTGTTTTTGGTTTAAAGATGCAGATGTGCGATACTAACTACTCTCATTTACCAACAAAAATTACTGCTGAAGACCGTGATAAACAATGAATTCACCGTTGTTCTTCACCAAAGAGGAGCTAAACCGTTTTACAACCGTGCAATATTGTGGTGGAATACAAAAAGAAAAATCGGTTGATACACACTTTTTTTTTTTTTAACACGAAACGTATTAGAACGGTTGAAATGAGCCGACAACAGACCAGACAAATCACCATGATGGAAACTGTTGCATCCAGATCTGTTAGAGCGCTGAAAGAATGAGGTAAATTAGATTAATTATTCCACCAAAGAACACGGCGGAGTTATGTGACGATCAGCGTGTGTTAATCCTTCCTCTGTTATCAACAAAACTCAAAAACGGACTCAGGGATTTGAATGAAATTTTCAAGGTTGGTCAGAAATGACACAAGGACCAAATGATTAGACATCGGCAGTTATACGGCTTAAAGTTTGGATCCACGGATTTAAGGATTCATAGCTGCACGGCGTCTGATAGCGGCACGGTAACCATGGCAACAAGTGAATGCTACCTCAGCGGCCTGTTGACGATCAAATGATTGTGATCCGACAACAAATCTACCACTGTGGACGTATCGGAAATGACACAAGGACCAACTAATTAAATTGTGGGGGTGTTTCTGAGTCCCATCAATTCCCGTCGCCTGCTACATAGTTATGTCACGCGATTCGGTATGTACACATGGAGAACGCACACCTACGTTAAGCACAAGGTCAGGTAATGAACAGTCTTGGTTTAGTACTGCGCTCTTTCAGTGCTGTTCTTGTTAATTGACGTGACAAGCCGTGAGCATGTGTGTGAACACGTGTATGCCAAGAAGTGAAATGAACTTTTTAAGCTATTGACAGATATGTCGAAATACGATTCATTCAATAGTAAATTATCATTTTGTGCTGCATATCTACCAACCACGTCATATTAAGCCAGTATCTGGCTGCGGCTAATGTCCCACCATGGTGTGCCAGCTTTTGTGGAAATTTCGGAATAAATATTGTCAATTACAGTGTTGAAACATGTTCTACAAGCTGGAAAAAAATGCAGCTTTTTAGCAATTGTCACTGTCTCCAGCAATTTCATCACAACAAATAAGCTTAAAGCATTGCAACTTTTATCGCAATTTTTTAGAAAAGCTGCCGCGAATTCTGGAATTTTCGGCCGCAACGATCACGAAAAACTCTCGCGAAATCCTGGAGGGACTGATATGAGCTTAAGTGTATTCTTAAGCTCATATTCAGAACGATTTCCTTTGAGTTTTTTAATACTTGCAGCATCAGACCGCAGTAGGTTCAATATGGGTGTCTCGAAAAGAGAGATTGTTGCATGCATTTGTGCAAGTAAAACAAAAATGTTGATAACCTAATTCAATTTTCAAATTATCCCCGAAAGGGCATAGAGAGCAGAGTAGTCCAGGCTAGGATCTGACTCAAGTCACTGTCACACACAGAATGACAGTTTACTTTCAGCTTTTTAGGACTATTCATAGTTTTATATACCTGGAGCGTCAGACAGCAGTGTGTTCCAGGTGTGTCTCCAAAAAGAGACCAACATGCATTTCTGCACCGAGCAGCAGTAGTAAATTCATTAGTTAGTTTTAATTCTGAATTATTTCTGATGACGAGAAATAATAAATCAGCATCTAACACAAGGAGAGATTTTGGTCTGTATTGACATACACACGTGGACAAAATTGTTGGTACCCCTCAGTTAAAGAAGGAAAAACCCACAATTCTCACTGAAATCACTTGAAACTCACAAAAGTAACAATAAATAAAAATTTATTGAAAATTAAATAATCAAAAACAGCCATTACTTTTGAATTGTTGATTAACATAATTATTTAAAAAAAAAAACTAATGAAAGAGGCCTGGACAAAAATGATGGTACCTCTATAAAAGATTGAAAACTCTTTGACCAGAGTGACATGATTAACTCAGGTGTGTCATTTAATTGACATCACAGGTGTTTCCAAACTCATAATCAGTCAGTCTGCCTATTTAAAGGGAGACAAGTAGTCACCCTGCTGTTTGGTGAAAAGTGTGTACCACACTGAACATGGACAACAGAAAGCGAAGGAGAGAATTGTCCCAGGACATCCGAAAAAAAATGATAGACAAACATCTTAAAGGTAAAGGCTATAAGACCATCTCTAAACAGCTTGAAGTTCCTGTGACAACAGTGGCTCATATTATTCAGAAGTTCAAGACCCACGGGACAGTAGCCAACCTCCCTGGACGTGGCCGCAAGAGGAAAATTGATGACAAATTGAAGAGACGGATCGTTGGAATTGTATCCAAAGAGCCCAGAGCAACCTCCAAAGAAATTAAAGGTGAACTCCAAGGCCAAGGTACGTCAGTGTCAGATCGCACCATTCGTCGTTGTTTGAGCCAAAGTGGACTTCATGGGAGACGACCAAGGAGGACACCACTGCTGAAAAAAACTCATAAAAAAGCGAGACTGGAATTTGCAAAAATGCATGTTGACAAGCCACAAAGCTTCTGGGAGAATGTCCTTTGGACAGATGAGACCAAACTGGAGCTTTTTGGTAAGGCACATCAACTCTATGTTCATAGACTCAAAAAGCAAGCATACGAAGAAAAGAACACTGTCCCTACGGTGAAACATGGAGGAGGCTCAGTAATGTTTTGGGGCTGCTTTGCTGCATCTGGCACAGGGTGTCTTGAAAGTGTGCAAGGTACGATGAAATCTGAAGACTATCAAGGCATTCTGGAGAGAAATGTGCTGCCTAGTGTCAGAAAGCTTGGTCTCAGTCGCAGGTCATGGGTCTTCCAACAGGACAACGATCCAAAACACACAGCCAAAAACACCCAAGAATGGCTGAGAGAAAGGCGTTGGACTATTCTAAAGTGGCCTTCTATGAGCCCAGATCTGAATCCCATCGAACATATGTGGAAGGAGCTGAAACATGCCATTTGGAGAAGACACCCATCAAACCTGAGACAACTGGAGCTGTTTGCTCATGAGGAGTGGACCAAAATACCTGTTGACAGCTGCAGAACGCTCATCGACAAATACAGAAATTGTTTAATTGCAGTGATTGCCTCAAAAGGTTGTGCAACAAAATATTAAGTTATGGGTACCATCATTTTTGTCCAGCCCTATTTCATTAGTTTGTTTTTTTAAATAATTATGTTAATCAACAATTCAAAAGTGATGACTGATTTTGATTATTTAATTTTCAATACATTTTTACTTATTACTTTTGTGAGTTTCAAGTGATTTCAGTGAGAATTGTCTGTTTTTCCTTCTTTAACTGAGGGGTACCAACAATTTTGTCCACGTGTGTAATAGCATCACACAGTTGCTGCAGCTTTGTTGACTACACATCCATGATGCCAATCTCCCGCTCCACCACATCCCAAAGTTGCTCTATTGGATTGAGATCTGGTGACTGTGGAGTACAGTGAACTCATTGTCATGTTCAAGAAACCAGTTTGAGATTATTTGAGCTTTGCTTTCATGTTGTTTACACGAAATTCTGACCATCTGAATGTCAGAGCTGAAATCAAGACTCACCAGACCAGACAACTTTTTCCAATCATGTATTGTCCAATTTGGTGAGCCTGTATAAATTGTAGGCTCAGTTACTGTATTTAGCTGACAGGAGTCACACCCGGTGTGTTCTTCTGCTGCTGTAGCCCATCTTCTTGAAAGTTGAACGTGTTCTGCGTTCAGAGGTGGTATTCTGCCAAAGGTGTCTTCTGTGTGAATGTTCCCCGTGGCTTTACTTTGACAAGAGTAGACTTGGTGAGGCAGAGAGAGAGGGACAGATTCACACCGTGTTCTGCTTTCCAAGATCACTGTAATGTGTCAGTTTTTAAAGTCAGTTTAAAACCACCTCAAAGAAATTTAGTGTTTCACACGATACTTGTTTTATGTTTAAAGTCTTGCAGAAATGTTACAGCTGTTGGTTTATACTAGGGCTGGGACTTAAATGGATTAATTTCAATTAATTAGTAACAGAAGAAATAATACGTTAAATAAGTTAACAGATCTAATTGCACCTTTCTCAGTTTCCTAATTTGTGGCACACCGGTAACACTGATGAACACTTCAGCCCAGTAGGTGGTGGTAATGAACCTAAAATATGTCTGCAGGATACCGTCTATGGTCTGCAGTGAAGAAGATACACAGCCCACAAGGAGGTTTGGTGAACAGTCAGTCGCTCCAGGATTTCGCGGGCGTTTTCGAGATTGTTGCGGTCAAAAATGCCTGAATTCACGGCAGCTTTTCTAAAAAATTGCGATAAAACTTGCGGTGTTTGATTTTGTTTTGCTTTGTTAATGTAATGTGTTTTATATGCATTGTTTTAAATAATGAATGTTTTTTATGGACCAAGGACTACAGATGGAAATTAGCTTGAAGCTAAATCTGGTGCAGCCATCTTTTTAATGTAACTGCACGCTGTCCTTTTTCAAATAAACTTGAAAGAAAGAAAGTGTTTTAAGCTTATTTGCTGTGATGAAATTGCAGGAGACAGTGATAACTGCTAAAAAGCTGCGTTTTTTTCCGGCTTGTAGAATATGTTTCAACACTGTAGTTGACAATATTTATTCCGACATTAATTATTTAACGCTCCAACCCATTTACAAAAAAGCTGGCACACCACAGTGGGACATTAGCAGCAGCCAGATACTGGTTTAACATGACGTGGTTGGTAGATTTGCAGCACAAAATCGTTATTGACTATTGAATGAATCACATTTGAACCTATGTGTCAGTGGCTCCCAAAATTAATTTCACACACGTGTTCACTAGGGCTGGACCCGAATATCCGAATATTCGTTCGCTACGGCGGTATCCGGATATTAACTAGGATATCTGAATATTTGCCCCATCACATAGACATATACACATATGTCTATGTGGTCACCCCCTCCTCTCCCCAGACGAAAATCCGAATATTCTGAGCTCGTCTCTTCTCTTCGCCTTCGGCCCACTTCGGCTCATCCTGCCGTGTTTGGCTCATCTTGGCTCATTCATTCGTGTTTGTTACCACCACCCGAATGGCCAGGTGGCTGCTGACTTTGACGTCACGCTTCACTTCATTGCATAAACACAAGACAAGATGCCGAAGACCTCCGCTGTTTGGGAATTCTTCAGTTTAACTGAAGACAAAACGAAGGCAGTGTGCAAAATTTGCATCCGGGAGACCAGACGAATGGATCCGAATATCTGTTTTTGTTGGTAAATGAGAGACATTAGTATCGCACATGTCTGCATCTTCAAACCAGAAACAAGGAAGTGAATTCAGTGATGTATGTGTATTACGTTTGCACTGGGGACTGCTATGATTGGTGGAACTCTCGGGAGGCGGGCCAAAATTGCGGGAAAGTTGCGGTGATTGGACAAAATTGCAAGGCCGCGCAAAATTTACGGAGATTGGTTGATTTCGCGCAATGGCAACATTGCGAATTCCTGGAGGGACTGAACAGTGAAGGAAGACAAGACCACATTGTGCTTGTTGGGAGAAAAGTTTTCTTTTATAAATCTTCCCGATGTCAGCTTGAATAAAAGCGTGGTTGTTTGCAAATTGTGCACCAAAGAGTTTTCTGATCGCAGCAGCACTTCAAGCCGTCGGCATCACTTTAAACATGTTACTGTTAGCATCAGAGCTAACATTAGCAGGGTTCTCACCAGGATTTTTTTTACAGCGTAACGGCAGGTCCTTCCGCACGCGCATGTGTGCGCACGCGCGCTAGCCTTCATTAAATCTCGCGAGCGGCTGGCCCAGATGTCAGCCAGTGAGCGTCACGCTGATGCTCCAAATGCTCGTTATTTTGGTCACTATTCACCATACATGCCATCACGGAAACAACCGAGACATGCTAATTGTAACCCCGAGATTGGAAGCGACTCTTAATTTTAGACGGGAACGGGTCAATCGACAGGAAAGTATGGCTGACGTGGGGAGACATAAATTAACCTAGATAGGCACCCAGTTGATAAAAACAAACGCACATGGCTTTATCTGTCAAAATAAGAGCGTAGCGGCCCGAATCACAGTGTTAACCCTTCCTGTTCAGCCCTCGACCGTGGTCAGGAAGCCTGGGGTTAACCCCCTTCACTTCATCAGCAGCCGTAGAGGCAAAGACACAGGAGTCCAGCCGTATCGAAGAACACTGCAGCCTTTATTGTCTATCAACAGTGGCTGAACTGCACAGTACCGCCAACCCAGCAACTACACACCTTCTCTCCTCCTCTACCGAACCGACTGCCGTCTCTCTCGCTCACGCTGCATTCAGGGTTGCTCGGACATCTCGCTCTCCCTCTCTCACACACAAACACACACGCTGCTCTCTCTACCTCTCTCATGACGGAGCCACACACTCTCATAACAACCGTGTAATCTTTTAAACTGACAGCGTAACGGCCCGGTACGATAGCGTAACGGGCCGTTACGCTATCGTACCGGGCCGTTACGCTGAAATGCGCTGGCGAGAACCCTGATTAGCTGAATGTAGTAGACAGATGAAAATTGCAGATAAATAGAAATGAAACAAAGTAACATTTTTGTGGGTGAAGTTATTACACTGCCAAAGAGGCAGAGCAATAACTTAAACCACAAAAATGTCTGTTTTAATAACTTTTAGTATATGAAAAATATTTTGTTTAAAAATAAAATGTCATATTCCTAAAAAAAGAACTATCAAAATGACACCATTTATCAGACCCAGAAACTATGAAAACAGAATGAATCTGTGGATTTTCAACTTTCTGAAGTTCCTTATGCTGATGTTATACCTATACAGGGAAAATAAACAAACTAAATCCAGGCTTTAAATCATCAAAATTTATTTGAATTGAAAATAATTACTTATTGTGTCAAATATTGCTATTTGACAAAAAAAGCGATTTATTGTGATTAAGTAATTACAAGGCCTGTAATTAATTAAATTATTTTTTTTAATCGCTTCTCACCGCTAATTTATACACAATGTATTAACCCTTGCCTTGTCCTGCGGGTCTAAATTGACCCATTTTGTGGAAACCTTTTTGTGGAAAAATAAAATGTTAAAAATGTTTCTTAAGAAAGTTCACATAAAAATTTTACCAAAACCCAGCGAAATTTGCTGGATTTTGGTTGAATTTTTATGTGAATGTTCTTAAAGAAAATCTAAGTTTTACTAATATACAGTGGGTACGGAAAGTATTCAGACCCCTTGAAATTTTTCACTCTGTGTCATTGCAGCCATTTACCAAAATCAAAAAAGTTCATTTTATTTCTCATTAATGTACACTCAGCACCCCATCTTGACAGAAAAAACAGAAATGTAGAAATGTTTGCAAATTTATTAAAAAAGAAAAACTGAAGTATCACATGGTCATAAGTATTCAGACCCTGTGCTCAGTATTTAGTAGAAGCACCCTTTTCAGCTCGTACAGCCATGAGTCTTCTTGGGAATGACGTAACAAGTTTTTCACAACTGGATTTGGGAATCATCTGCCATTCTTCCTTGAAGATACTCTCCAGTTCTGTCAGGTGGGATGGTGAACGTTGGTGGACAGCCATTTTGAGGTCTCTCCAGAGATGCTCAGTTGGGTTTAGGTCAGGGCTCTGGCTGGGCCAGTCAAGAATGATCACAGAGTTGTTCTGAAGCCACTCCTTTGTTATGTTAGCTGTGTGCTTTAGGGTCATTGTCCTGTTGAAAGGTGAACCTTCGGCCCAGTCTGAGGTCCTGAGCACTCTGGAAGAGGTTTTCCTCCAGGATATCTCTGTACTTGGCTGCATTCATCCTTCCTTCAATTGCAACCAGTCGTCCTGTCCCTGCAACTGAAAAATACCCCCATAACATGATGCTCCCACCACCATGTTTCACTGTAGGGATTGTATTGGGCAGGTGATGAGCAGTGCCTGCTTTTCTCCACACATACCGCTTAGAATTAACACCAAAAAGTTTAATCTTGGTCTCATCAGACCAGAGAATCTTATTTCTCATAGTCTGGGAGTCCTTCATGTGTTTTTTGGCAAACTCTATGTGGGCTTTCATGTGTCTTGCACTGAAGAGAGGCTTCCGTCGGGCCACTCTGCCATAAAGTCCCGACTGGTGGAGGGCTGCAGTGATAGTTGACTTTGTGGAACTTTCTCCTATCTCCCGACTGCATCTCTGGAGCTCAGCCACAGTGATCTTTGGGTTCTTCTTTACCTCTCTCACCAAGGCTCTTCTCCCACGATTGCTCAGTTTGGCTGGACGGCCAGGTCTAGGAAGAGTTGTTGTCTTCTAAACTTCTTCCATTTGAGGATTATGGAGGCCACTGTGCTCTTAGGAACCCTGAGTGCTGCAGAAATTCTTTTGTAGCCTTGGCCAGATCTGTGCCTTGCCACAATTCTGTCTCTGAGCTCCTTGGGCAGTTCCTTCAACCTCATGATTCTCATTTGCTCTGACATGCATTGTGAGCTGTAAGGTCTTATATAGACAGGTGTGTGCCTTTCCTAATCAAATCCAATCAGTTTAATTAAACACAGCTGGACTCCCAATAAAGAAGCAGAACCATCTCGAGGAGGATCAGAAGAAATGGACAGCATGTGAGTTAAATATGAATGTCGCTGCAAAGGGTCTGAATACTTATGACTGTGTGATAATTCAGTTTTTCTTTAATAAATTTACAAAAAATTCTACATTTCTGTTTTGTTTTTTTCTGGCAAGATGGGGTGCTGAGTGTACATTAATGAGAAATAAAATGAACTTTTTTGATTTTGGCAAATGGCTGCAATGACACAGAGAGTGAAAAATTTCAAGGGGTCTGAATACTTTCTGTACCCACTGTATATGTAATCACTTTAGATATTTTTAGGATTTTTTGGAAGATTTTTACTCATTTTTTTGAAAATATTTACAAGAATTTTCTTGCTAAATTTGGGGGATTTTTTTTTAAAAAATTGAACTTTTAAGGGAAACTTTTAAGGAATGATTGGAATTTTCTTCCTGAAGGTTTTTCAGGAATTTGGGAAAAAATTTTGTTGAATTTTTTTATTTTTTCCAGACAAGGAAACAATTTTTTTGGTGCCCGTAAGGAGGGTTAACTGAAGATGAAGTCAGTCACTGTTCTGTGTAACATGTCAGAGTTAGTCCAAAGTTTTAATGATTCAATTTTCAAGTCAAGATTTAAGTAAATGCACTGAAAATCCCAGACATTAACAGATTTCTTTCTGATTTTAAAGTTAACCTTATTATCTGTACTTCTCCTGTGTTTCTGTGTGCAGACATGATCACTTTATCTCATCCAGCTTGTCATCATCGTCTCCCTCTCTGTTTGATGGTGCTGTCATCAGCACTGTTACCACAGCAACAAAGAAACATTTCAGCACACTGCTCAGCCTCCTGGGAGGTCTGCTGTCGAAGGAGCACCTTTATCCAGAGGCCAGGTTTTCTCTCATTCTGTTTTTGAGACGCACATGCACTCGCATACACACAAATAAAAAAAAAAATAAAGTAGGGCTGTAATTGACAAAAAAATGCTACTTGCACTGACTTGCACTGGCAAGTACGAAGATACAGTGGGGGTCGAAAGTTTGGGCACCCCAGGTAAAATTTTGTGTTAATATGCATACTTAAAGAAGGAAGGAAAGATGGAAAAATCTCCAAAAGGCATCAAATTACAAGGTATTAACTCTGCAGGGTGCCCAAACTTTTGCAGCTGCCATTATTGTGTTTTCTGTTATTTTGAAAGTGTAAATGATGGAAAGAAAATCTAACTTTTTTTTTTTAACATATTATAAGAATGTCTCATCTGTAATTTGATGCCTTTTGGAAATTTTTCCATCTTTCCTTGGCTTCTTTATGCACATTAATACAAATTTTTACCTGGGGTGCCCAAACTTTCGATCCCCACTGTACACACTTACAGAAATGTATATGATAAATGAATGTACAACAGGACGTCCTCAGCACTAATTTGGACGTATTCATATCAGACAGTGAGTACCATCTGGCTAACAATAGCCAAATAGAAAACTACATTTCAACAAAACTCAAAACTTATTGGATACATTTCTACTTGCACTTTTATTTGAATGTGTTAGGAAGCTGCTGCTGACCTGGGCTCAGGAAATCTCTTTGCTGATGAAGAAGTCAGACACCTACAGCCCCCTCTTCTCTCTGTCCTCCTTCAACAAGTTCTGCAGGGGCCTCCTGGCCAATGGTGAGCCCAAAATGGCTTTTCTAGGAAAGAATTGTGTATCTTCTGCTTTCCACAGATAGACAGATTATGTGCTTGTCATTTTAAATTACTGCAGTTATTCATCAATAATAATGTTGCTGGATGTTTTTCTGTCATGTTTTCACTGGATAGCTCTGAATGAAGACCAAAGTATTTGCCTACAGACCTGCCATAGCTTGCAGGTCCTCTCTTCATCTCTGTCGACTGAACTGCTGCAAAGGTGAGCACAATAGTTAAACAACTAAGCTTAAACTGCTTTCAGATAGAATTTAAAGTTTCAAGTAAGCGTGTTTTCTTTCTGTTCTGCACTCTTCTGCAGACATAGGAAAAAGACTATAAAGACTAATGGCCATTTGTCATGCTAAAGCTCAGTGCACATGCATATGTTTATTTGTGTTTGGGGGGGGTGGGGGTGGTATTAGGTGTGTGGATCTGTGCAGAGTCCAGTTAGTCCACTCAGCAGTCAGGGTGAGACAAGCCTATGCCAAACTGCTAAAGGCAATCCCCCTTGATGTGGCTTTGAGGTAAGACTTACCGTACTACACAGATTACATTCATATAACATGGGTTGATGTATATCTTATTGGTGTGTGTGTGGTGGGTTAATTTATTTGTTCGCAGTCATTACAACCACCCTGAGATAAGGGAGATTTCTCTGGCCATCCGAAACCACATGAGCCATGCACCGAGCAGCACTTTTCATCCCCAGGACTTCAGTGACCTCATCAGCTTCATTTTATATGGAGTCCTGCACCGTGGAGGGTAAAGTCACACAGACAGATCAGAGGGACTGCGTACATTTTAGACTACCTCTGATTCTGTACCTTTCTTTTTATAGTCATAGGAATGGCGCTAGATACTGTAAGGGTCTTCACTGCCTTTCCAGGGTTCAGTGTAATGAAACTTCCAAGCTTCACATGTCTGTATTCACAGCAAGGATCCATGGCTGGAGCGTCTGTACTACAGCTGCCAGCGACTGGAGAAGCAGGATGGCCGAGGAAGTGTTGATGGAAGTAGGCCAGATGCAGTGCCACAGGCGCTGCTGAAGACAGAGGTGGTTCTGTGGCAGTGGGCAGTTTGGGAGGCTGCGCAGTTCACTGTACTGTCCAAACTACGAACGCCACTGGGTCGAGCTCAGGACACCTTCCAGACCATTGAAAGTAAGGACATTAGATCCAATTTGTGTTCACAATCACAGGAACTTCATTTGGTTTTCTTTTTGCCATAGCAGATTTTTATAAAAAAAAAAAAAAAGAAGAAGAAATTACAGTTTTGGCATATGCCTCAACCTATGCACATCTAGTGTCCATAACAGTAACCAAAGTTGTGTAGCCATTACATTTTTCCATGGTTAAATGTGCTGCATACATAATGCAGCTGTGCTCCTGTGTCTTGTTTTAGCATAGACTCCCTCAAGCACTAATGGTACAGTCCACCCTTAAGTGTAAGACGTACACATGGGAAAATAGAATGAGTCATAGTTTAGTTTTTGTTCAAAAATGATCTCATGAAGGAAAAGCCCAAGCATAAACAATTTTAAATCACACTGAGACAATTGCAATGACAATTAATGTAACTGGATATCTTCATGGATGTCTTTATGAGACAATACATAGATTACAGAAAGCAAAAGACCCTATTTACCCACAAACTGGGGATGTCATGGTTTATGGTGTGTCCATTATGTGTCATCTGTATCACTATATTCCAGGTATGATTCGTAGCCTGGCTGCACACAGTCTAAACCCAGACCAGGATGTTGGAGTCTGGACTGGTACAGGAAGCGATGGAGATGGTCATCACTCCAATCAGCTCCGCCTCGCTCTGCTGCTTCAGTACCTGGAGAACTTGGAGAAACTCATGTACAATGCTTATGAGGGCTGTGCTAATGCTCTCACTGCCCCACCAAAGGTATGCAAAATAAGAGCTCCTGACAGCTGGATGAAGATTTAAATTATGTCAACCAGGAAGGTGTGTTGTGACCAGGGAACACAATTTGATTAACAGTAGTTAAAATGAATTCAGAATGGCAATCACATTGTCATCACAATCATTTACCTCTGTTAAGTATATGATGTATCCCGCCTTCTCCTTGTTTTAGGGCATTAGGACATTCTTCTACACAAACCGTCAGACATGCCAAGACTGGCTGACGAGGATCCGCTTGGCATTGATGAGGGTTGGTCTTCTGTCAGGCCAACCAGCAGTAACTATTCGCCATGGCTTTGACTTGCTTACAGAGATTAAGAACAGCACCCAGGTCAGTATACAGAACTTCAACGTTAGCAGTTGGTACCCTGTGTACATATGTGCACAGACATATCAGTGAGAGCAGCTCTGTTTTTGGGAAGACACAGACCTACTGTATAGCTTAGGTGTAGTGTAGCATCACATTTATAAAATACAGATATTATTAATAAATAGTATCATTTGGTTACCATTAGCATGTTTTGATGCGCTTGCAAGGGTCCAGAGCTGGAAGTACCTCTGGCGTTACTGGTGGAGGCTCTGTGGGAGATGCGTTGTCCAGAGGCCATCCAGGGCCTGGCAGCCTGGAGCTTCCTCACTTTAGGCAAAAGTCTGGGCTGGTTGTCATCAGTTGCGCTGCAGGCTGAAGGATGGTAAGTACTACCATCTTGACCAGACATCCTTAGACTTTAATGAAGTACTTGGAATCACTACACAGTTTGGTTTATGTATTTTGTTGCCTGCTGATCAACAGTAAGTGTGTTTGTGTGCGTGTGTGTGTGTAGGTTTGAGAAAGCAGCTCTGGAGTATCAAGATCACCTGTCTGCAGTTACAGGAATGGACTGCAGCATCAAAAGTTCTGAAAGCTGTCTGCTCAAACTCTCTGGAAATAACAGCAGCCCCAAACATGCTAGTAACGGTAACCAGCAACTGTCCATATTTAATGCCATCCAACTACCACAAAATATGTTTGGTCGGTCCTGTTATTGCACATTAGTAATGTAGTCAAATTTGAAATTGATACATTCACAATTAAGTTTATTGAGCTGTCTGAAGATTAGGGTTGACATGAGTTCATAAATGGAAATTGTTAGCTTAAACTGGGGAGCTTTACTTTTGTATTGTTTATTTTAACTTTGCACCTGTTCTGGTACATATATATTTGTCTATCTGAGTGGCTGCATAATTTCTGCATGTCATATAGTTTGTCATGCCCTTAAAACTAAGGATGCACATTGCCTTGCAGTCCAATATTTTTTTGCTGCAACTACCCGCTAAGTTTAAAATGTCTAAATGCCTCCCAATCTTAGCAGCCAACAGCTGTTTTAGAGCATGTTAATGCCTCTAAACATGGAATTAACATTTTGATTTGTACTTGGGGTCAGAGGTTGAACTTAATTTCCTGCTGATCATATTTCTTACTGTGTTGCCTTTTAGCCGAAAGGTCTGCATTTTGGGGTGGGTACTACTTGATGCTGTACTGGATACCAGTCATTGGTTTAGGGATCACACCTTTAGCCAAACTTCCGTTTTTTCATATCATGTTACGGTATCTGTCAACTCATCTGCAATTCTAGTTTTCTTGCCATTAATTTCCATGTGGATGAAAAGGCTGCAGGGATAGGAAATCTGAGCTGGTGAAAATGGTGTGGGTGGTTGGAAGTGTGGGTCAGTTCTCATTCCTAACATTAGTTTCGATGTCTACTATGGGATATGTCCCTTCAGTATGCCTCGGAAGCATTTTTCTCATTATGCTAATCCTGATTTGCTGGTGATCGCGATGCCTGCGTCAGGTGGAGCCACCTACCCTTAAGTAGCCTGCACTACTACGCAGCATTACTCAAACACCTCTTTTCGCTTTGTATAGCATATCTCAACTTTGTAAGCACTAGCTAGCCTAACTGTTCATAGATTGGAACTAACTCAGCTATTGCTTCGTCACTAAACGCTCACTGCCATCCCTGCGACCCTTCAGCCTTCACCATAGCCTGGAGAGTTGACCGCCTGACCACCCAACCATCCGACCACACCAAGGGAAGGTTATTTTACAAGGTTTTGCACACCAACTGAACACTTTTGTCCGCTGTTAGAAGCTGGACGTCTCTGCTCTGGCTCAATACCGAGTGCTGGGCCCACTTAGGGCAGAGGGCCGTTCCTAATACGGGAGTTTTCATATTCCATAAGTGAGACATCGGAACCAATGCTAGGAATCAAAACTATAGGTTATTTGTGTAACCTCGGTTCTCAGAGTAGCGTGAGTGAGATGTCTCACTAGACAGCCCTTCTTGCTGGACAAAGTGAGAAAAGGTGCTTTTTTGGAGAGATGCTGTGTAGTAGCGCAGACTACGTAATGATAGCTGGCTCAACCTGATGCCAGCGCCGTGATCACTAGCCAATCAAGATTGGCGTAATGCAATAAATGCTTCATACGCAGGGGGCATATCCCATAGTAAGACATCGAAACGAATGCTGTTCTGAGAACCGGGGTTACTCAAGTAACCTAAAGTTTATATGGCAGCCATTTTACAGCAATTGAGGATATTTTGTGGATAGTTCTTTTTGTATTGCCTCATATTTCTGTGACTTTTGTTTTTGTTTCAAATGTCAAGGTGTCAAGATGTGATGTGTGCTGCCATTTTCACTGTTTTGAGGCAGTGCTAGCCTACCATAGGGCAATTGGCTGATATGAGAGTTACTTTAGCTATAGCTCACTCTGGTGCGCCAGGCTATAAAAGTTCACATATTGGTCTTTACATGCCAGCTCACCTGACCCTCACAATTCATTTCACAAATTTTCTTGTAACACGTGAAGAATTTTGTCAAGTTGATGGGATCTTGCAAAATCCTAATGCTCTACTGAAGTTATTTTCTTTTTTTTAACAAAGGTTATTTATTTAGAATTCAAGCTTTACAACATGTAAAACTTTCTCAATTCCATCCTCTTGCAAAAAGCTTCAAATATTGTAAAACAGTAGAAACAGAACAAAAATAAATAAACAAACTAAAAATACATGGCTGAACGCCTCGACAAACTGGTGTCACAAAATAATGTACTGTTATAAAGGAGAAAGAATCTTTATATGCATACCTATTGCATCTGTCTGCAGTAAATTATATATTTACACAAAGATATAATATTTCAAATCAGAATGTCATATATTACAGTTAGTAAGAAGTTATTTAAGTTTGGTCCTCTGAGCTAAATGTAATAGTTTTTGTGATACCTTGTAAGTCAGTTTTTGTGATTCATGGCATTCACACAAAGAAAAAAAATCTGAGTTCTCACGACCTCTAGAAGGTGCAGAACTTCGTAATTGCAGTGACAAATGAGCCCACATCGAAAAATAGTGTGACCCAAGCAAAAAAAAAAAAAAAAACACTTTAAGTTAATCATTTAAACAACCAAATTATATGCTGACAAGCCAAAACAATACGACCATCCCTGGCAAATTTGCTGTTGGTCCAGCATGGGTTGTTGTTAACCTGTTGTTACATAATTTGCATCTTTCACTTAATGTGTGAATGATCATAGTGTTTTCAGTTATTAATGCACATAACTTTTTTTGGTTGGAAGTCAGTTTTAGACATTTGACCCTACCGCTTTATTAGTCTAATTTAGTCATTTGTAGAATTTTCTTTAGTGTCTTGCTTCCACTAAAATATACTGCCGTGATGCTCTGAAACATCATAGGAATATTGATTATGTGCTTTTTTTGTTTGTTTTTTGTTCTGAAAAGGTGATAGCAGAAAGACTGTGTTGCTGAAGTCCGGTGAGTGCTCTCCTGAGGTGGTCAACTTCCTGGCCAACAAAGCCTGTCAGTGTTATGTGGCACTCTGTGATTGGGCCTCTGTTAAGGAGTGGCAGGCCACCATTAATGTCCTCAAACAGAACTCCAGCAATCCAGTCAGCATCAGCTTCAAGGCAGATTTCAACTACATCCAAGCTCTGAGCTGCTTTGAAGAGGGAGATCTTGAAGAGTGTGGGGCTCAGCTGGAGTTGCTGCCTGGAGAGGACTATAGCTCTCTTTCCAGCAGCAAGGACAAGCTGGGCAAGTGTTAACAACCATCATAATAAGATGCAAAGACAAGGTTATGCATTTGTCATTAGATGATAAATATTAAACTGGTAAATTGTTTTCGTCAAACATTCCCTGTTCATTTTAAAAATATATATAACATTCACATTCATTTTTTTTTTTTTTTTATTAATGCATGTATTCAGATCTAAAGAGGCTTCTGCCCTCCATGAGTCCAGATCCAACTGAGCTGGAGAGAGCCATTGAGGTGCAGCTTCTTCGTAGTGCTGTTAGTGCCATGACAAAAACCAGCCTACAGCAAGAGCAAAGACCCACATCTAATCCAGAGTGAGTATAGTTGAGTAATAGTTAAAAATAAAATCATGCATCAGAACCCTAAGTGCCATTTATTTAAAATTCACCAGCAACTGTTTAATGATGTTGTTGTTTTTGGTTCATTTCACAGCAACGTCCATGCCATAAATCTCTACTGCCTGAAATGTATTAGTAGTATCTTTTAGAGTGACTTTTGTGTCAGTCACTGTTTTTAGATATTCAATCTGAAATATGACATTAACTACTGGATTGTATCACATCTCTTTATATCAGGCAAAAAAAAAAAAAAAGATTTGGCTTTGTTTATCTCAGGCCTTTCTATTTCTTTACAAATTTGCTCACCAAATGTACGCATTGTGCAATGAACTTTTCTGCTGTTAGAAGGTACCATGCCAGTACGGTGTTGGGATTAGCATATTCTGTGTCATGGTTGTGTTTAACATAATGAAACAAAATGTCTGTTTCACTTCAGTGACAGCTTTTTTCTTGCAGTATATATTTTTGTTATGTTTACATATTCCAGGGGTTGCCCACTCTACCACAACAGCTGCTTTTGCTGTGCTAGCTCTTCTTCATTTTCACATGTGCCTACTTCATATTATCTATCTTAATTAAGTTACAACTGTTAAAGCTGGTGGCTGCTGGGCTGCAGGGAACATACAAGTGACATCTGCGTGGGGTGTTTATGTGAAAATATATCAGTAAAAAATTGTTACAAGCACCTAGTACCAATGATTGGTTGCAAGGTAAACTTGGATTTGTTGTTTATCTCAGAGGCATATTAAGGTATCTCCAGCACATTAGGGTAGTCTGCTTGTGTGTAAGAATTTATTAGGCATTTCAGCACAGTTAAAATGGGGTTGCTTCAACAGTCATTACTTGAAATACGTTGTATTTATTCAAGTTATTTCGCAGCCACATTTGAATATCTTGTAGTTGGTTTCATAAAGTTAAAAAAAATGTCAGACACAGCTCCCCAGACTAATGTCTGAAAGTTGAGAGGGAATCTCCATTTCAATTGATTTACTCAGTACTAAACATTTACTATGGGATTCTGCAAAAATTGAAAGGCATGACTGAAGGTACCTCTATTTACGCCTTGAAGGCAGATGGTCTCTGATGACATTTGCAAGATCCTCCCAGCACAGTCATTTTTCAGTTCTTACACTCCTCCCTTCATTAAGAACATCTCATCTGAGAAGGACTACCTAGCTATTGCTAGTCAATTTTGTTTTCTGTATATTATTGTGGTCTTTACTATCTGTGTTGGTTCTAACCTCCTTTGATGAGTGTGATTGCCTGTGGAGCACTAGTTGTCAAGTTTTTCCTATGTACTATGAGCTTTGTTTCTTGATATGAGCACCAAGCCGAAAGCAGAGCAGAAGTCTTCCGTTTACCCCTTTCCTCAATGGCACGGGTTCTGTTTGCATGGCAAAGATGAGCACAAAGCATCTGGGAATGGTCACGTTTCTTCAAAAAAGTGCTGGCAAAGATTACAGCTGTGTAGCATGATCCTCTCTTCTTTGATTCGAGGGACCCAGCTTCCTCTGAGTCTGACAGTGAGGAGTTTCCAGTCCTCGCCATGATGATGACAGTATGCTAGATATCGGCATGTACATGCATGATTTATCAGAGGACAAGCATTGGGGTTCCTTGTCACATTAAAATACCACTGCTGCTGTACTGGCTAGCCTCAGTATTTTCTTCCCTTCTTCCCTCTGTACTGCATTGCAGCAGAGAAACTGGAGATGGAATGGCACTTGCCTCCAACAGCTCAGAACCCATTCACAGGATTATTTTCTTTTCCTTGAGTGAATGTGAGAAACAGCCTGCCCATATACCCAGACTTTGTCTCAGAGTTAATTTCAACATTGAACAAACTCTCTGGATGTTGCGCATAGCTGAATATGTATGAGGAGTATGGCTTAAGTAGTGTAGAATTAACATAAAACTGTTGAAGTGATCTTGAATCTTCCTCCTGTAGGCCGCTTTTAGCATTCCTGATACCGCTCTTTAGATTGGTTCAACAGCACTGTATAAAGCCCTGCTACCAGACCTGAAGGCAGTGTTATGGTCCTTGAGAAGATATTTGACTTCCTATTTCATCTGAGACTTCTGATTGAAGTGTACGCTACCAGTCTAAAGTTTGGACACACATTCTCATTTAATGTTTTTTCTTTATTTTCATGACTATTTACATTGTAGATTCTCACTGAATGACAGCTGTTTCTATATTAAACTATTAATTCTGAACCTTTAAAGCAGATCTTTTACATCCAGAACCAGAGGTTCAAAGGTATGAATGAACGTAGTAGTAAATAAAAAAAAAGTGAAATATTTCAATGCATGTTTCATATTTTAGATTCATCAAAATAGCCACCATTTGCTTTGATTACTGCATTGCACACTCTTTGCATTCTCTCAGTGAGCTTTATGAGGTAGTCACCTGAAATGGTTTTCCAACAATCTTAAGGGCCAACAAATGCTGAGCACTTCTTGGCCCTTTTTCCTTCACTCTTGCGATTCATCGCAAACCATCTGGATTGGGTTTAGGTCATGAGACTGTGGAGGCCAGGTCATCTGACACAGCATTCCATCACTCTCCTTCTTGGTCAAAAAGCATTTACACAACCTGGAGGTGTGTTTGGGCTCATTGTCCCGTCGAAAATTAAATGATGGTCCAACTAAACGCAGACCGGATGAGATGGCATGTCGCTGTAGGATGCTGTGGCAGCCATGCTGGTTCATTTTCCCTTCAGTTTTGAATAAATCTCCGACAGTGTCACCAGCAAAGCACCCCTACACCATCACACCTCCTCCATGCTTCACGGCAGGAACCATGCATGTAGAGACCATCCGTTTACCTTTTCTGCGTCGCACAAAGACATGGCGGGAGGAACCAAAGATCTCAACTTTGGACTCATCAGTCCAAAGCACAGATTTCCACTGGTCTAATGTCTATTCTTTGTGTTTCTTGGCCCAAACAAATATCTTCTGCTTGTTTCTTTTCCTTAGTAGTGGTTTCTTGGCAGCTGTTTGACCATAGAGGCCTGATTGGCGCAGTCTCCTCTGAACAGTTGATGTAGAGATATGTCTGCTATGAGAACTCTGTGTGGCATTCATCTGGGCTCTAATTTGATGTGCTGTTAGCTGAGGCTGGTGACTTGGATGAACATATCCTCAGCAGCATAGGGGACTCTTGGTCTTCCTTTCCTAGGGTGGTCCTCATATGAGTCAGTTTTGTCGTAGAGCTTGATGTTTTTGCGACTGCACTTGGGATGCGTTCAGAGTTTTTGCAATTTTCAGGACTGACTGACCTCAGTTCTGAAAGCAATGATAGACTGTTGTTTCTCTTTATTTACCTGATTGGTTCTTGCATAATATGGGTTCTAACAGTTCTCAAATAGGGCTGTTGTCAAGTGTGTACCAACCTGAGTTCTGCACAACACAACTGATTGTCCCGACCCCATTAAGAAGGCAAGAAATTCCACAATTTAACCTTGACAAGGCACACCTGTGCAGTGAAAACTATTTCAGATGACTACTTCATGAAGCTAACTGAGAGAATGCCAAGAGCATGCAAAGCAGTAAGCAAAGCAAAGGGTGGCTATTTTGCAGAATCGAAAATATAAAACGCATTTTGATTTATTTCACACTTTTTTGTTTACTGCATAATTCCATATGTATTATACATTCATAGTGTTGTTGTCAGTGAGAATCTACAATGTAAATAGTCTTGAAAATAAAATAAGAAAGACAATTAAAGTCGCAAGCGGTGTCAAAAGACCCTCGCCGGCCGCCGACCTGACCCGCCCCATTTTTTCCTGGCGAGCATACATTGAAATTTCATCAAAAAATTTACAAATGTGCAAACGGCAGCAAACAGGAGCCATGCTTATTCATTGCTGCATTTTGACAATATGTGACATGTTGGCCATCGCCACGGCAACACCGTCCAAAGTACTGCATGGATACCATTAACGTTTTTGACCTGCATGTGTGTCAGAATTTATGTAACAAATTTGGGACGTTTCCATGGTAACAATTAAATGAACATGGTAATATAATGGGAGATTTTTCACTTGGACCCATTAGAATAACATGGGGAACTTCAGCCATCGTCATGGCAACACCGTTAAAATTACAACATGGTTACCATTTGCTTTTTTGATTGGGACCACATGAAGGAATAATGACCCAAATTTCATTCATTTCTGAGAAACTAATAATTCTACTCCCCATACAGATTTTATTTTGATTCTGTAGGAGGCACTGTAATGCCGATTGTCAAAATTTCACTGTCATTGTGTCCAGGTAGGAAAGGTCAATAAGTGTTTAGAATTTGGTTCAGATTGAAGTCGTTATGTGCGAATGGCAGCCATTTATCACGCACAAAAAATGGCAAAATTTTACATCAATTTTGCGGCGTTGCTACGCGGAAACCGTGAAATGAAATTTTACGAATTGGATAACTTTTTTTTTTCTTTTGTCTGCAAGTCTGCTCAAAAATGACACCAACCACCCATGGTGTCATTGCGTAAGCTTCATGTGCAATTTTTTTCTTCTTTGTGAATGTGACCGTCACCTGCCCTCATGGCAAATTAACCTATCATGTTTATTTCAAGCTGTTTCCTGCATTATGCCATTGAGGGCTGTGCACACCCAAGTGAAACAAAACAAACACAGGACAGACAGAAAGGTGAGGCATAGACAGTGTTCTAAGAGAAAAGGTGCATTTTATTTGTTTGTGCTCTTTAATTCACACCTTAAAACCATTTACAAATCTAAAACCCTTCACAAACACCTAATACGACAAAATCCCAACTGGATCAATCATGAAGATGTCAGGAGGCCACAAGAAGGATAGATACAGCAGAGTGAGATCCACAGACACTAACCCAGCAACCTCCACTGACTCAGCGACCGGAGGAACAAACTCTATTGAGTTTTGGTAGGTGCCGGTGTGGTGAGTCTGGCATGCATGAAAACCTCCACCAAAAGGAGGGAGCTGTCTCCTCCAGCCCAAGGAGGTCCACACAGCCCCCCCGCAGGAGCCACCAAGCGGAGACCCAGCCCAGGAGCCCGGAGCGACCCCCACCGACACAGCCAGAGCCCCAAGGCCCGCGCAGCGGAATGGGCCATAGCAGACCCCCACGGCGCCCCGCCGATTGTCAAAATTTCACTGTCAGTGTGTCCAGGTAGGAAAGGTCAATAAGTGTTTAGAATTTGGTTCGGATTGAAGTCGTTATGTGCGAATGGCAGCCATTTATCACGCACAAAAAATGGCAAAATTTTACATCAATTTTGCGGCGTTGCTACGCGGAAACCGTGAAATGAAATTTTACGAATTGGATAACTTTTAATTGTCTACTTGTGTAGATGGTGTCCACCAAATTTCAGTTCATTTGGAGAAGCGCGCGATCAAAACGAAGATTTTGTATGACGTTCTGGAAAACGCTGACTACGCATTTTTGAAATTTCAATCCCAAATAGCTGCCTTCCTGTTTGTCTGAGGGCGGGATCAAAAGAATATTTTTTGTTTGTCCTGACAAGACGCATGTGTGTGCCGAATTTGGTGGCTGTATGACAAAGTTAATGTCGGTCCCCTTCCCAATGACGCAATGCATTTTGATTTTTGCAGGTGCCGCTGTAGAGCCAATTTTTAAGTCCCAATTTTGAAACACATATTAAAAAAATTTCCGCCGGAACTGAATTTTATGCAAAATTTAGTGAGTTTTCGAGCATGTTTAGGGGGTGAAATTCCAGTTTAAAGAGCAGAAGAAAGAAAAAGAAGAAAGAAATAAAAAGAAAAATAATATTTTTTGCAAAAACAATATGCGATTTTTTTTTCGTCCGTATTTCGCCCACATATTATATATTTCCGGAAAGGTCTCGACAAGCCCGACGCGTCTGTGAGGTGTTTGAGAGTGTGAATGTCCGCGCTCGACAAGTCATTTTCGTGTGTAAGAGTGAGTGTGTGTGTGTGTGTGTGTGTGTGTGTGTGTGTGTGTGTGTGTGTGTGTGTGTGTGTGTGTGTGTGTGTGTGTGTGTGTGTGTGTGTGTGTGTGTGTGTGTGTGTGTGTGTGTGTGTGTGTGTGTGTGTGGACATGTCGGCCCACGTCCCTGATCGAGCGCGATTGCGCTCGACTTGTCATTTTTGTGTGTTTGAGTGTGCGAAAGGCCGTGGTCGAGCGCTGCGTTTATGTGTTGCATAAACAATAGGCCCTTCGCCCTGGGCTGCCAGGGGCTCGGGCCTAATTAAATGACAAAGTGTGTCCAAACTTTTGACTGCTAGTGTACTCAAATGTGTTGACAGCGACATTGTCAATACAGTTCAGTATGTAGTTGAGTACGGTTGATGCATACTGATGTGTAAGTACTGATTCTGAAAGACATCCCAGTTAGTCCTCTGCAAGCAGTCCTGCAACTGAGGAATCCCCTTAGGGCCAGGTTTTTACATTTATGGTGAATTGACCTTTTCTTCTGAAGATGGTTGTAGGAGCCTAAATGCATTTAAATTAATATGTAACGGTTAAAGTGCAGCAACTTGAGTTATGGGAAATGTGGGTATGGCTAAGTCGTCAGCTGTCAGGCACAGAGAGGGGAGCTACGCAGTTTTTTTGACCTCTGTATTGACCTCAGTTTTCTTATTTTTTGGATTGCCTTGGAATATTTTTTGGGGATTTTAGAGAAAGTATTGTTTTGTACACTGTGTTTTTGTTGTTTGAAGATTTCAGTAAACAATGCAACTTTTACGAGTGGTCCAGTGGATTTTTTCTGGAATATGGTACTTGGAGAAGGGAATGTTCAGAGCGTCAAGCTGTCGGCTTCTTTAACTGGAACCTACAGCGGTGGAGCTGAGGTTAAGAGTATGGACAAGTGATCTGACTGGCATATGTGTGGAAATCATATTGATTTGAAGCCTTTTTTGATGTTAGAATAAGAGCTACCCAGTGTGTTTTCCTACTAGTGGAACAACTGACATGTTGCCTAAATTTGGGGAGAACCGTCTTTAAATCTGCATGAATCCCCAGCTATAATATGAGCTGCCTTTGAATATGTGTTCTGTTATGCGGCTATGGCTCCATGCAAGTAACCTAGGGCTGTGCTCACATAAGCATTTGATGGAGTATACAGAGTTGTGACTATAACAACAGTAAACTCATGTGAAAGGTAAATGGGCAAGAACATCTGATGTTGTGCACATAAATGCATAAGTCCCTCCTTTTCTCTTGCCAAAGTTTTTGTTTTTGTCCTGACAAAATATTGGACACTTTGCTCCATGACATCAAGAATGACTGGATGAAGAATTTTCAGTCATAAGCAGAATACAACAGTCCTGTGTTGGTTTGTTCACAGAGATTTGTAGTTTTAGTTCGTCCATTTTGTTGGTTATGGATATGGCGTTTGTAAGTAAGATCCACAGTAGAGCTTTGTGTCTGTTCCTTAGTCCCGCAAGTAGACAGACCAACATCCTCCTTCATCTGCTTCCTGTACAGCATCTTTCTCTGGTGCTTGCCAAGGTAGATAATAATCCATGAAGAAACTGGTGGCCTGGCTATGTCCTCAGCTATATTGTGCGGGTGTAGAATTTAAATTGTAACAACCTGATTACACTGTATATAACATTTGACAGATTGCTTGTGTTTCTGCCCTTGCATGTTTTCAACTTGTTACACTTATGACAATGAACACTGTCTGCATTAACTCTAGCGTGTATTTTTACTTTTCTACATTTACTTATTCGCTCCATCGTCACTGAGCACTAAGTCTGGGTGTGCTGTATCGAGCTGCAGTGTGTGCCAGAGCTGCTTCACCTTACGTACAGACTCTGACAGAGAACTTGCTTCTAAATTTAGACCGTGAAAATGGATCATAGATGAATGTCTTATGGTGGTGATATGTGTCACATAATGTTTCTGATTTCCCAAGTACTGAAAGCAGTGCCATTAATGTCAGAGCTTATTGATTCTCCTTTCGAACTTTCATCACTGTTCATGGACTGTTTTCTATGAGCAGAGAAAACAGTGCATCTAAATTGCTTTTATCAGAAGAGCACATTTCTGATTGTAAAGGCCACAGTCAGTCATTTTTGTTTAGTGGTTAGAAGCTTAAATCGTGATTGTGATAAAGGATTATTTCATTTGAAGCCTGCTGCCTGCTGAGCTAGCCACTCTAATTGGCCAGCTGACGGGTTAAGTATCTTCCTACCTGAACTCTGATCATCAGGCGTGTCTCAGTCAGACCTCTCCGTCTCTGCCTCTTCTTTCCTCAATT
Organism: Acanthochromis polyacanthus; assembly: GCF_021347895.1. NCBI lineage: Eukaryota > Metazoa > Chordata > Actinopteri > Pomacentridae > Acanthochromis > Acanthochromis polyacanthus. The sequence continues at coordinate 22,726,099 of NC_067133.1, read as the reverse complement.
TTGGTTGAGGAAAGTACAACAGCTAAATAGCTCATTGGGCAGGAAAAGACTGACAGAACCACATAAAAAATAAAAATGTTGCTTTCTGTCACTATGGCTAACTCAGTAGCTGCGTGTATTGGATAAAGCAACAACAACACAGCTTAATGATCATCATTCACTCGCACGAATGTGGCCACTTGACACTCTCTCAAAAAATGGTTGCATATGCAACCATTTTGGTCGCAGTCTGGACCCCTGAAGGGGCATGAATATATTTTGTACATGATATATGTGTTGTACTGAATAAATCGACTTAAGATACAGCAGCTGGTTGACCCACTGCCCAGCTGTGTTCGATACAGATAAACTAACAAATGATTGTAGTGACAGGTGCTTTTATGTGCAGGCACTTCATCATATGTTAACACAGTTCATCAACCTTAAAGGCATGAACAAAGATGTATCTTCAGTCAAGCCACACGGTCATCTATCAGTTCGGAGTAGACTGGCAGCTAGTGTTTTCTATAAACATTTTCACTTTTTCAGCTAATTGGTTAAAAAAGTTTTTTTCTTCTGTCAAGGTACAAAAGCTTTCCTTTGTAAAGACTGATATGAGCTTACTGTATTTCCTTTTAGGGTAGTAACTCGTATGTCAAGAGCAGTTGTTAATAAGCATGTGATGATGTTGCAGTACACTGGTGCGATGCTTGAAACCTACTGGACGAATCTGCTTGGGTCCTCTTCGCCTGTCAACCCTCACTCTTTCCGATGCCCTACCCACTATACCAACCCTGCAGCTCCACTGCACTGCCATCCTGGAAAATACTATCACTGGCCAAGAAGTATATACACACAAACTTTTCATTTAATTGTATATAATAGAAATTAAATTCATTGACACTAAGACTGATTGTACAGCTACATTTATTGAGTCCATTCAGTTTGGTTTGGATACCACAGAATATAAATGTAAATTATCATAAGGAGCTTCACCATATTCTTTTTACTCTTTGCTAAACACCCTGATACTAATTTACAAGTCATATACTGTGCTGCTTACAAAGCTCTGGTTGTTACTCTGGTTGGTAATGTTACCTGAAGTAAATGAATTCAAAAAGAGCACTAATGAAACTTATATTGTTCGAAATCATGGACAAGCTGTTTGCTTGAATTTTTTTGCAGGACTGTGTGATTCCTCTGTACAGTGAGGCTCTGAGCTCTTGTAAGCAACAGGACGTGCAGCTTTTCCTTCAAGCCCTGAGATACACCATGTTTCAAAGACAACTCCTCCATAAACTTAAAGGTAAATATAGCTGAAAGCATCAGTTTGCTGTTTTAGAATTTATTACCCTCAACATAAGGAATCAACACTGTTTGCCAAAACTAAAGCTCTATCAAGCAGTGAGCAGATTTCAAGCTGGGCAAAGGTTACTTTGTATTTACAGGACATAGCACAGGAGGTCCCAAATATGCTTTGCTGTAATGACCATTTGAGTTATGGGCAATGTCCTACTAAGCATCTGAAAAGTGTTTGATTACAGCCATCTTTTTGAACCAATCTTTACTATTTGTAGTAAAATTGTGTAGCACAGTCCTAAGGTCTGTTTGCCAGACCTGGTAAGGATACAGTCAAAATCCAAGAGGTTCATGTCATGCTTGTCACTTTCTAACTAGAAACACTTCATTCTATTTCCACAAATGCCCTATTAATGTTTATGACGACTGGACGAGTCAACAAGTTGTGATCAAATCTTTTTTTTTTCGATTGACTTGTCCCATTTTTAGTAGAACTGTGTAGCTCACCGCTGCAATCAAATTTGGTGATGTTGTTTTTCACACTGTACAAATAAGTAGATTTGGTAGACTTGTAGTGTGAGGGACGTGATTTAAAAAAAAAAAAAAAAAAAAAAAGTGTTTTGGGGCCTAACGGTATCAATGGCGCTGGCGCACACATGGCCCAGCATAGAGCTTTATACATTTCTCCTACAGGAAAGGATATACCCTGTTCTGGAGAAGTTGCATTGGCAGTGCCTAATCCTAATGACCTCCTGAACGCCACTGAGATAGTCAGTACCCTAGCAACCAGGCCATGGCAGATTCTGGTCTGCAGGCATCACTTCTCTCCAGTCGGAGGGGAGGAATTTTATTCATGCATGGCACTGCGGCGGTTGCTTGCCTACCTCTTAAGAGACCCAACCTAATAGCTAAAGAGGTGCCCCCAGGTGTAGGGGCAACAACTCAGAGTGCACGGCCACAATCCACTTGAAGTCTGTATGCCTGTATATAGTGGGCAATTGAGCAGGGGTGACAGAACTGAAATGTCCTCCCAGTTAAGTACTCTTTTGTAGACATTTTAACCTTTCTGTTTCACTGTTTTGCTAAACTGAGCAGAGGTAAAGCTTTGTCTATACAGAGGCTTTCTCACTTTAACTATTGAACCGAAGAATGCAGACATGCACTAACGGTCACAAATCTGGACACACCTTCTCATTTAATGTTTTTTCTTTGTTTTCATGACTATTTACATTGTAGATTCTCACTGAAGACATCAAACTATAAATGAACACATATGGAATTGTATAGTAAACAAAGTGTAAAATTGGTCTAAACATGTTTTATATTTTAGATTCTTCAAAATAGCCACCCTTTGATTATATACACTGCTCAAAAAAATTAAAGGAACACTTTGAAAATACATTATATTTCAATACAGGGAAAAAAACAAACAAACTGGACCTTAGCATTGATATGGACTGGATAATGTGTTAGGAATGAAAAGTGCCACATTGTTTGATGGGAATGAAAATTATCAACCCCACAGGAGGGGTAAATTCAAGACACCCCAAAATCAAAGTGAAAAACTGATGTGACAGGCTTGTCCATCTTGCTGAAATTTGTTGGTAGCAACTCAAAACGGTATTCAGTAGTTTGTATGGCCTCCATGTGCTTGTATGCATGACTAATTATGCTGGGACAAGCTCTGAATGAGACGACAGATGGTGTCCTGGGGTATCTCCTCCCAGAACTCGACCAGGGCATCGCTGAGCTCCTGGACAGTCTGAGGAGCAACCTGATGGTGTCGGATGGAACAAAACATAATGTTCCAAAGGTGTTCTATTGGATTCAGGTCAGGTGAGTGTGGAGGCCAGCTAATGGTATCAGTTCCTTCATCCTCCAGGAACTGCATGAGTTCTCTTACCACATAAGACTGGGCATTGTCGTGCATCAGAAGGAATCCAGGACCACTGCACCAATGTAGGGTCTGACAGTGGGTCAAAGGATTTCATCCTGATACCTAATGGCAGTCAGAATGCCATTGTCCAGCCTGTAGAGGTCTGTGCGTCCCTCCATGGATATGCCTCCCCACACCATCACTGACCCACCACCAAACCGGTCATGCTGAACAATGTTACAGGCAGCATAACGTTCTCCACGGCTTCTCCGCGAGCACAGCGGGCACTAGAGGACGCTGGGCCCTCAGACCACTCTCATTACATCTCTTTCTGATTGTTTGATCAGAGACATTCACACCAGTGGTCTGCTGGAGGTCATTTTGTAGAGCTATTGCAGTGCTCATCCTGTTCCTCCTTGCACAAAGGAGCAGATACCTGTCCTGCTGATCGGTTGAGGACCTTTGACAGCCCTGTCCAGCTCTCCCAGACTAACTGCCTGTCTCCTGGAATCTTCTCCATGCGCTTGAGAATGTGCTGGGAGACACAGCAAACCTTCTGGCAATGGCACGCATTGATGTGCCATCCTGGAGGAGTTGGACTGTCTGTGGAACCTCTGTAGGGTCCAGGTATCGCCTCATGCTACCAGAAGTGACACTGACCCTAGCCAAATGCAAAACTAGTGAAAAACAGTCAGAAAAGATATGGAAGGAAAAAAATGTCAGTGGCCTTCACCTGTAAACTCATTCCTGTTTTGGAGGTTGTCTCATTGTTACCCCTCTAGTGCATCTGTTGTTAATTTTATGAACGCCAAAGCAGCTGAAACTGACTAAAAAGCCCCTCAGTTACTTGACCAAATCAGTATCCCACCTGTTTCACTGATTTGATGCAATACTTAGATTAAAAAGTGTTCCTTTAATTTTTTTGAGCAGTGTATATAAGAAACAAAGATGTATATATTGTCTACAATGTTCTCATTTTAAGCCATTTTCAGTCTTGGAACATTGCTGGATTATTTAATCGATTTAAAGTGATGGCATTCTGTTATTGAAGCCCTTTTCACACATGGGTCACTTATCCGTTAATGTTCCTCAGTGCTGCATTTACACAAAGCCCCCCCACATTGCCGGAAAACGCCAGTATACATGCACAATATTTGTCATTCACAAACGACTAGTCAATGCTAGGGCTGGACCCAAATATTTGCTCGCTACGGCAGTATCCGGATATTAATTTTGGTATCCGAATATTCGCCGGGCAGAACGAATATTCAGCGTTTCTGTCTTCCCTCTGCCTTCGGCCCACATCAGCTCATCCCATCGTGTGATCACATAAACATATACACATATGTCTATAACATATACACATATGTCTATGTGATCACCCGCTCCTCCCCCCAGACGAAAATAGAAATATTAAGAGCTCGTCTCCTCCCTTCATCTTCGGCCCACTTTGGCTCATCCCGCCGTGTTCGGCTCATCTCCGCTCATCCATTCGTGTTTGTAACCACCACCCGAATGGCCGGGTGGCTGCCGACTCTGACGTCAGGCTTCACTTCGTTGCATAAACACAAGTCAAGATGCCGAAGACCTCCGCTGTTTGGGAATTCTTCAGTTTAACTGAAGACAAAACGAAGGCAGTGTGCAAAATTTGTGTCCAGGAGACCAGACGAATGGATCCAAATACTCAGGCGGGTTTTCTCTGGTCCGGCAGACCAGACGAATGGATCCGAATATTTGGGCCATCTCCGCCACCCCCCCGTCGGACGTTACGGGTTATGAGGCAGAGCGAATATTCGGATATTAATTTTTAATAGGGCCCGAATATCCGGAGACCAGAAACCACTATTCGGGCCAGCCCTGGTAAATGCACTCTGATGTATGGTACGCATTAATGCAATAAGAGATTAAAACAAAACTACTAACAGCTGATCAGTATCCCAATGATCAACCCAGTTTCTTTCTGATTTCATAAACAATGATACTGAAAGTTTAGGACTTAACATGAGGATGGCTGTGATGTGATATAATCCTGCAGATGATAAACTGTGACTCTGTGGGACAGCTTACCTGAGATGAAGAAATGTTCACAGCTGCTGTTTGATCCTGAAAAAGCCTGTTTTCTGTGTTGGTGATATTTTGTAGTTACTGTAAACCTAATCAATGAAGTTACTGTCGTTTCCCTGTAAGGAAAACCATAGACCTCTCTCTTTTTGGAGAGACTTGTGAATCCTGCTGCTATCTGATGCTGCAGGCATGCAACAAAACAACAAAGAAATAGTCCTAAACAGCTGGGAACTAAACGTCTATTCTGTGTGTGACAGTTTACCGTTTAGGTCTATAGACCTAAAGGGTGTGATTTGCCAACATATCCTGGTCCGGACTGATCTGCTCTCTGTGATAATTTCTTAGAATGTAATTAATTACCAGGACTGTTGTTCAGTATGTAAATGTGATCAGCTCTGTCTTTTTGGAGATGTACATATGGATCCTACTGCTGTCTGATTTTGCAGATATTGATCAAACTCTGAGCCAATGTTTCCAAACACACTGAAGCTTCTCTGAACATCTTGTGGAGGAAAAAACACTCATATTACTGATATCCCGCACTGTATTCCTCAAATTTAGGAAAACAAAGCCATAAACATAATTTTCAGTTCAAAACTCATCGTAATTTGCAGAAATTGTTAAATTTTGAGGCTATACAATAGATATCTTTAAATGGTTTCTCCAGCTTTCAACTCTACTAATCAGATGTGAGTAAATGAACCTCATTGGCATGATGTGTTTTGCCACTGTACAGCATGGCAAAGTTAAATTATTGTACCACGACACTATGCCGAAGATGTACTTCATGATATACACCAGTGAACTAAAACACCATGACCACTTAAAGATGAAACATATAGCACTTATTTTCTCATCAGAACACTTTTCAAAGTTTTGGCAGCATGGGGTAATGTACCACAATACTATGTCGAAGATATACTTAATGGTGTATACCAGTGAGCCAAAACACTGTGACCACTTAAAGATGAAGCATATCGCACTCATTATCTCATCACAACATATCTCATTCTATTCTATTCTATCTCAAAATATTTCAAAATTTTGGCAGCATGGGGTGAACAGCATATTAGGCAGATTAAATGTGTTTTGCTTTATCAGTGTATGTGTATATTTTGCTGAATGGTACTACAAAGAAAACAATGCTGACTCTAAGATAAGATAAAAATGTTATTTTCACAATATAACTAAAATTATATAATTTCATCATCGTCTTTCTTGCCTAGGTTACTCTTCCTCCATAGACGGCCATTTAATGGAACTCTGTCTGACTGCTGTCAAATTTGCCCGGAAAAAAGGCAATATTGCCCTGGCATCCCGCCTGCTTAGCCATTGCGGTGATGGGACTCAAGAAGAGAAACCACAAGATGAACTAATCCTGTCCTTCAGGCGTCTTACTCTGGAGGGGACTCTAGGGGAGAAATGGGGACCAGAAATCCAGATCGAAAAGGCCAAAGTCCTGAGAACTGCAGGTGAAAGATAGCACGCATTCAGAAGCTATGCTCTGTTCTTTGCTACCTTTGTCTCCATGTGTTAGTTCTCTTTCCTGTATGTCGTAAAAAGATGTGTAGGAGAAGTTTTTACAGCTTAAACTGTATCTTTTAGGTGAGACCTGGAAGTTACTTGATGTTCTCCTGGATTGTAGTCTTCGTATGTTTGTGTTCTATAACCTTGTCATCTTGATTGTCAAGATTGCCACTCTGTTGTGTTGCTTTTCTGTACATACATTGTCCTGGAAGAGGGATCTATCCCCTCTTGCTCTGTCTTTTTTCAGTGTCATTGGACAAAAATTCCAAATACCTTTCAGAATATTATAATTGAAGTGATCTCAATGGAAAACGAGGCTTCCACATCTTCTCCTGGCTCCATTTTCTGCCTTTAGAAAACTTAGCCTGTGACTGGAGTATAAAAAAAACTTTAAAGTCCATAGTAATTATAGGACATAGTGCCACTTTTGGGGATGAGATAAACAGAGGACTTTCATTTGGGGTTTGAATCCCATTTAAAGCCGTAAGTGAATTTTGACTTTTAGCTTGACTATTGTGAAGATCGGAAACTATGACGCTAGCGTATCTGAAAAGTAGCGGATAGCCAGTAAACACGGAGCTGCATATACGGCGTTTCAAAATCTTTCCACTCTGGAACCTGGTTTCAAAAATGATCGCTTACAGACCCCCAAAACGCCATCTTCGTGTGGATGATACGCAGATTTGGCAAGAAACTTGCATTTCTTGCGTTTAGACCTCGTTTTGTCTTCGTGTGGATGGGCCCTTGGTTTTGTAGGTCTTGGTTAGTGACATGTGGAAAAACAAACAGCAACTCCCACGCTGGGAGCAGTGACGCTCTGGCTGGGATGTCTGGAGACAGATGCTCTCACGCTGGGCGTCTTTATCTCTCTGGGAACGTTTTGGAAATACACAGAGGAGAGATGGCCAAAATGCAAATTTGGAACTTTCTACCAATTTTTTTTATTTTTTTTAGCCAGGGAATAGATCTCTTGTGTTTTTATTGCTCTCTCATTCTCTGTCTCCCCCGCCCCCTTGTGCTCTGAGAGCGGCTGACAGCTGACTCTCCTCCCTCCCCCACAGATCAAACAGGTCTCTCACTGGCTTTGACCACAGATCACTGCTCTGCCAAACACAGAGAAGACATAAGATGCACAGAAAATCAAGACTTTGCTTCAGATGTATTAAAAAAAAAAGAATTACAACAAACATATTCTGGCAATGGAATAAACCAGGACTCCAGATTCTCCCCATGGTCCTAAAGCCCGTTTCTATTGTTTTTTGCCATTGCAGAGACGGTAGTGGACAGAAAAAGTTTTTTGGAGTGACTTCTGAGGATTTTGTAAATATTTGTGCAGAAGTGCCTGACATTCCAGCACTTTAGTGCAAATAGTGGTATAACTGTGTTGATTGCTAAATTTGCACATTATTTTATGACAAAAATTATTTTTTGCATTCTAAGTTCTGAAAAGGGTTGGTTACACATGTTTATGGTGTTCACAGTAAAGAATCTAACTGTTTCCTACTTGAGCTTTCTACAATTTTAGGTCATGTGTTCATACATTATATCAAAATCTATAAATAATTGTAGAATCAAACAGGTGAAGTTGTGCTGAAAAAAGAACAAGCAAAGCAAAATCAACAGTTTGTAAGGTGAAATATAAAGGAAAGATCAGAATTTGTCAAAAGCAGACCTCAGGCCACCCTGACTCGTGAGAGTTAGAGGCACATGGGTCAAAAAACACCGCCTGCCAAGGACCTGACCCCAGTTATGCAGGTATCAGAAACTACTGTATTCTAGAGTGCGCTAATGATGATGCTCAGGACACTGTCTTCAATTCCCTCTAAGCAGTTGTCCTTTTTTCACAGGCCAGTCCTTGTCTGCTATGGAGATGCTGAGCAGCGCTGCTCTGTCCTACTGCCGTGTGGGGAAGAATGAAAGTGCAGCCTGCCGCTCTTTGCTAACACTCTGCAAATGGCTTGTGGTTGACTGGAAGGACATGACACCTCAACTTAAACAGGTATGTAGTTTCTTAAAATATTTACCAGACAAAGTATTTGTTGGTGCAAATGGCCTTTTGTGCTTAGTGCCATTTTTAACCTATTTTGTAAAAATACAATAAAAAAAAATCTCTATGGTTGAGGTATTTGAGTTATTGGCTATTTTCTTGTCATAGTGCTGTTTTACCGTTAAACATTAAAATAAGTTAGTCATTGTTATTGCCCTTTACACCGACTATACACTGGGTAAGTAAGGGAAAATGTTAGTAAGGGTTAGTAAGGGAAAAAGAACAAAATAATAGTAATGGTTTGTCCTAGGTGATAAAGAAGTCGGGAACAGTAAACTCATCCAGTATTTTGGGTAGTATGTCACCTTTAAGCCGGAATATCGCTTCTCTGCTGGACCTTCCCCTTGAGGATCAGGGCATTCCCCACATCACTGCTGAGACTTCAGGTAACATAAGTACTGTACTAGTAATTGACATCACTACATTAATAAAACACATTAACGTTAAAGTATCCACACTAAACACTCATGAAAGCCTTAGTACTTGTCGACATACAGTTGTGGAAAAAATTATTAGACCATCCTTGTTTTCCTCAATTTCTTGTTCATTTTATTACTTGGTATTACTAAAGGTACATTTGTTTTAACAAATACAATGATAACAAAAATAGCTCATAAGAGTTCAATTTAAGAGTTGATATCTAGCCATTTTCCATGGTTTTCTTGATATTAACCGAAATCATTTAAGTTCTTACATCATCAGCCATGGCATTGCACTTCCAAAAACAGTGCTTTTAGGCATTCTATGTTTTCTTTTCTGTCTGTTTTAGTCACATGATACACACAGGAGTTAGTACTTCATTGCATAACCGTTGTTTCTGATGACTGCAGCCATGAATTTTGGCATGCTCTCCACCAGCTTCTGGCATTGTTCTGCTGTTACATTAGCCCATTCCTGTTAACAAATTCAAACAAATTTGCTTTGTTTTTGGGCTTGTGGTTCTCCATTTTGCATTTGATGATTTTCTACAATTCGATTTAGATCTGGTGATTGAGCAGGGCAAGGCATGGTTTGAATGTTCTGGTTCTCCATCCAGGTATTAACTGATCTTGTCATGTGGCATGGGCATTGTCTTGTTGGAAAATCCAGTCATTGGAGGCAGGAAAGAGTTTTCCAGCTGATGAGAGAAGACAGTTTTCAAGAGTAGCCCTGTACATGACAACGCCAGATCGTCACTGATCCACCCCCTGGTTTAACTGTAGAGGCAAGACAGTCTGTTTTGTAGGCGTCTCCAGGCTTCCTTTCTAACCAGTAATTTGACTTGAGGCATCAACCGAAAATTGAATTCCTCACTGAAGAGAACCTTAGCTCAATCATCAACAGTCCAATCCTTATGATCTCCAGCAAAGAGTAACCAGGATTTCCTCTGCCTTACGTTGATGAGGGTTTTTTTCTGCGCCCTGTGTGACTTCAGACCAGCTTCAAGAAGTCTGTTTCCAACTATCCTTGTTGAACAAGTCACATTTCTCTACAATGTCCAATCATTTTTAAGGTACCTGGAGGTCTGACAATGATTCCTGACACAGGTATGGATGAGTGCACGGTCATCTCGTGGGGTAGAAAGACGTTTCCTGTTGCGACCAGCGACCAATTTGGTAGTACCATGTCCGGCTTGTTTTTTCTTGGTGTAATGAACCAAGAAATGGAGATCTTCCATTTTTTTGCTACCTGTCTCTCACTCATGCCAATTCCAGCAGTGCCAAGATGGCTGCTTTTGTGGCTTCACATAATTCTTTGTTTTAGGCATTATGTGAGAGCTAACAACTTCTGAGTTGTGCTTCGGCTTGAATGTAAGCAGGAAACCACTGTAGTCCTTTACTTGTGCAGTGCTGCTTATGACGTGGCCTGTTATATACCCTGGGAATACAGTTAAGCTTAAGCATGTCAAATAGGACATCAAGTATTATGTAATCAGCTGCATTTTTTCGTGTTCATTGTATTCTGCAGGTGATGTACCTTTAGTCATACCAGGCATTAAAATGAACAAGAAATTGAAGCAAACAAGGGTGACCTAATAATTTTTTCCCCTGACTGTATGTATGTACATGCATATGCATACACTTAAACTTCAACAGTGTCACATTTGGGGATTTTTTTTCCTTCTTCGAAAAGTTAAATAACAGTAATAACATTGATTCTAGCTACATTTTAATCATTTTAATTTTAATGTTCTTGTCTGTGCAGTGAATGTGGGAGTTGGAGAGCCAGACTTTGTGTTGGGCCAACTCTATCAGCTCTCCACCAGCCTGGCTCCAGAGGTAGCCAAATCCTGGGCAGCCTTGGCCAGTTGGGCTTACCGCTGGGGCAGGAAGGTGGTGGATAATGCAAGGTTAGTGAACTCAGTGGAATACATGTATAGTTACCACTTCAGAGCTGAATATTCCAATACGACCTATCACTTGTATACAGCAGGAATATTACTTTTTATTTTTCCTGTCTCCAGCCAAGGTGAAGGATTGCCTCTTCTTCCTGGGGAAAAGAAGGAAGTGGAGGATCTGCTGCCACCAACCACCGGTGAAGGAGACAAGGACACTATCTTCAGCATTCTAGGACAGGCCATGTGTCGACCTACTGGCATACAGGTAGAGACTGTGTTTTGCAACCTCTGTTTGAACTTATGAAGTAACTCAGTGTGTAGGCTCTGTGCTGCCAGCATAACTACACACTCTATCTAGGGTAGTCAGAGATGAACTAGGACTTAAGTGGTCAAAAACTGCATTTCTCCACCTGAATGTGATGAACTGAATGTTTCAACAGATTGTGTATCAACTTGCATGAAGACTTGTAGCACTTGTTGGTAACGAGCATTATCAGCAGCAACTCCAACGTGCATTAACCAACCATTTGAGGGTTTAGTTCTCTCTTGTATTTTATTAAGTTATCTGGTAAACAACCAAGAGCCTTGCTGCTCTCAGGGAGAGGGCATATCCCATCATATGCATATCAGTTTTGCTACTTCAAGAGTCAGGGTTACAAAGTAACCTAAAGATACAGCCATCACTAAATTTTTTAAGGCCTGGTTGCACCATCACTCAGAATTGCAATACCATGTTTAAGTATGCGACTATTTCAGTTTGAATGCTGCAAAAACCTGAAACAAAATTGAAGTGGTAGAGGTGTGATATGACATCATGTTACCAGGATGAGGACATGGCTCTGCAGCAGGAAGATGATGGGGATGACATGGTTGACGTGATCTGGCGACAGCTCACAGGCTCATGCCCCTGGCTGGGGGAGGCAGGCCAGCTTGTCACAGATGGTCTGATCCGAGTTTGGAGACAGGTGGTTGATCGAATCTTTGGACTCTACCGCGTCTCCTGCCAAGCCTATTTCACCTTTCTTAAGCTCAATGCGGGACACGTAAGTGATGATAGCGTCTGCCTGATTGTTAAGGGCTTGATGACAACAAGCAGTGTGTTGTTTTTTTCAGAACCATGACTGGGAGTGAGGGTAGCCTGCTGGTCAGTCCTTCATTCTAACAGTCTGCTGTGTGTTTTTAGGTCTCTGTAGATGAGGATGACCCCAAATTCCTGCTGTCCTATCACAACAGCAAGCAGAGCAATGATGATGTAATCGTCATGGCCACCCTGCGTCTCCTCCGCCTGCTGGTGAAGCATGCTGGTGAACTGAGGGAGGAGCTTGAGCTGGGTTTAGCTTCGACCCCTACAGCACCGTGGAGGGGTATGTCATACTGCAAAATGTGCATATAGTAATAGATTCTTTGTATGCAAGCAGTGTTGGTTATGTTCTGTTTTTTTTTCTCCTACATCCTATATGCACAGAGATGTATTTAGATTTTTAATAGAGAACTTGCCAGCAAACTAAGTATATTGTAGGGCAGCAGTCTCCAACCTTTTTTGTACCACGGACCGCATTCAAGCAAGACAATTTTCCACGGACAATTGCACACAAAACAAACATGAAATGCACTCCAAGAGCACAATACTCCGCCAAGGCATCCCAGTCGTATCATTTCAGACGGATGAAATCTATAAAAAATACCTTAAAAAATAAGGTATAAAAATAAAGATAAAAAATTACCTTGCGATAAGCACAGGTGTGTGTTTTGCATGTGTACGTTATGTACAGATACTGAATCGCGTGACCTAAATATGTGGCGGTTGGTGGGAATTGATGGGATTTGGAAACACTCCCACAAGTTGATCAATTGTTTCTTGTATCATTTCTGATGGTTAACCCTTACAAGGCCCTGTTATTTTGTGTATATTTGCATGTACAGCCATATTTCTGGAGAAGTACATATACTAAAACATATGCTAAAAACCACCTATTCCATAAAAATATCGATCAAGTCTTGCGAGTTCGCATTGTCATAGACGTTCGCCATTGTGAATTTCGACCGGCATGGGTGTGTTATTACGGTATGCGGCCCCGATAAAAGCTTCGTAATTGCAGCTTCGTTATAACAGCTCTTATGGCTTTATCGTTTGAAATATGCAAATTTGGGGCCAATGTTTATATCTTACCATTGGTTGACTTAAACATATGGGTGTGTGCATATTTTATGTTGATTAGCAATCATAAACAAGTCACACGTGTTGAGCCGAGAATGTTCGGTTTCGGCTGTGTGTACAAGTAAGCGGGAACCGAGTATACTCAGTCCTGGCTTTTTAAGGGTTAAGTCCCGATAAGTCCGCAACCAGCAATTTGAAGTAAGATCGCAGTCATTTGATCATCAGCAGGCAGCGGACATAGTGTTCACTTGTTGTCATAGTTACAGTGACGATGGGTCCTTGCATCCTGGCTGCTCCGCAACCCCAAGCATGTCCATCAGGCGATGTTGTGACTGAGAGTGCATTTAGGCCCGTGAATGTGATGAGGGCTGGATTCTGAGCACATAGGTTAAATTTCAGGCAGATTAGAGCATGTACAGGTTATTTATGCAACACTTCCTGTCCATCCACCAGGTGGCGCTATCACTATGACTGTACATTGGTCTATGGAATTCATCAGGACTGTACTCTGATCACACATGTAAAGTTTGAGGCAGATTGCAGCATGTACAGGGGACTTACGCTAGACTTCCTGCTTCATGGCGAAACATCAGAGTTCAGTTGTCTGCCATGGCCACGCCCTTTGAGTTTTGCGTACGGTTTTCACAAATATTCAACCAGAAGGTGTGTTGTATATACTGTCCCAATTTCAAATGTTTTGGAATTATTGCCTGTGAGAAATTAATTGTTGAAAATGACCAAAAATCTGACATTTAATTCAAAATGACGAACTTCCTGTTGGGTTTAGAGGATGAGTCCAAGAGACTTTTTTGTCTGCACTGACGTACCACACTTGCATACCAAATTTCGTAGTTGTAGGTTAATCTTGCTGTGGAGGTTATCTTTTAAAATGTTGCAGGGGGCACTCTGGCACATGCTGTGAATGTGTTTTGCCATATGGATGCGATTAGGACAGGACTGTGATTAAACATGAAGTCTGAGTTATCCCCTTTGTGTAGTTAACCACTGAAAATGGCGAAAATTACCAAAAATCTCACAATTACTGGAAGATGTCGGACTTCCTGTTGGGTTTAGGGTTTGGGCCCCACAGGACTTTTTTGTTCTCTCTGATGTGCTACACATGCCCACCAAATATCGTGCATGTAGGTGAAATGGACTGTGCGGGAAATTTGTTAATAATGCTACAGGGGGCGCTATAGCACATGCAGTGCTGAGATTCATACAGTGTCCTTCCTTTAGCCAACTGTGGCAATTTTGGTGAATTTCCAAGCATTTCTAATGTGTCAAAGTAGTTCTTGTTATATGGCGAATGGTTGAATTTCCAGGGGCCGCCATGGCCGCACCTTTCAGCTTTTGAGGAACCTTTTGATAACTTTTGATCATGACATCGTGTTTTCCGTACTGGCAAAATTTGAGGTCTCTAGGAGTTAACCCCTCAGAGGAGTTCACTCTCGAAAATGAAAAAAATCTGTAAAAATTGTCCAATTGATTCAAAATGACGGACTTCTTGTTGGGTTTAGGGTATGGCTCCAAGAGGCTTTTTTGTGCATCCTGACTGGCTCTCAAATATTGTGGACGCAGGTGAAACGTGCTGCCAGGGCTGTTCATAAAAGTTACTGCAGGGGGCGCTATAGCACATGCAGTGCCAAGATGCATACAGTGGCCTTCCTTGAGTTGACTGTGATGTGTGTGGTAATTTTGGTGAAGTTTTCAGCATTCCTGACCTGTCAAAAAGTACTTTGTCATGGCAACAGCATTGTAGCAAAAGTCAAAATCTTCAAACTATAGCATTGTCAAGGGGTGAAGAGTCAGCTGACAAATTTACAGAATGATTTAACAAAGTTTGGAGCAATGGTGCATGCAAATGTAATGCCTAAACTTATTGTTACTAATAGGTGGCGCTCTGACTTTTTCCAAAATTTTGATTGTGAAGTTTGGGGCAAATAGGTTCAGGATTTGCTGAGATATAAACATTTCAGTAGTCATGACGAGACATCGAAATTCACCACGTCACCACAGACACACCTTTTGATGACACCTCACCATTTTCACTGTGAATCATCATTCTGTTTAGGCTAATGTCACCACATTTCAACAAAGCAAAAGTTTAGCTAGTTATAGGCTTTTTAATTCGTTAATCACAATCACATTTTTGTCAAATAGTAATATTTGACAGAAATATACTTTTCTTTCTACATGCAATAAACCCCAATTTAGGATGAACATTATTTTAACCTCAACAGATCAATCAATCAAATCAATCAGTCAAACCTTTATTGTCATTGCACACTTTCATATACAATGAAATTTCGTTTGAGCTGCCCTGACAATGGCAGCTCGGGCTGCTGCACCTTTAGGAGTGTGCCTGTCTTGAGGAAAAGGAAAGTCAAAGACATTTGGGATCGGGGTAGGGATAAGCAGAGGGTAAAATGGAAAAAAAAAAAGGTTCGTTATACCAAATGAAGCCTCCAAGGTTGGGAAATTCAATTTGAGAAGAAACCTGAAAAAAACAAACCCGCAACAGGCAAAGCATGACAATAGACAAGGTTAGTTGGGATAAGGATGGGGGTAATGGGACAGGTAGCTCAGCACAGTAGTCGGTCTCCTATGCAGCTGCTACGCCATACGGTGGCGCGCTGCGAGTGGGAAGCTTGTGGAGGCGGCTTGGAGGGGTGGGCATGTGTGTGTGAATGTGAGCTCAGTCCTCAGTTCATGAGTCCAAGTGTGTGTGTGTGTGTATGCATGTAGCCAATCTCCTTCCGTCCCAGAACCCGGTGTCTCAGTTCGCAAGGGTGGAAGCGTGATAACACAGCAGGTTGCTATGGAGACGTCCTCGGATGGACCAGTTAGGAGAGCTATCTCTTGGTCATGAAAAACTTCCAGAGGAGTTTATCGTTCCAGTGGTGCCAGAATGTAATCAGTATCCTTCTTATTTAGGCGGGGGAGAGGAGCAATTTCACCTTCCCCCTGGCTGCTCTCAGCTTTTTTAGACCTCAGCTGTGGCGATCCTCACCTCGATGGCATCCACTTTGCGACTCAAATCAACAGTCACACCAAGCAAATTGTCCATCTTACATTTGAGTTCGTCATTCCGGTCACGAGCAGCCTTGATCCGATCGTTTGCAAAGACCAGCAGATTTTGGACGTCGTTTCTATCTGCGGTCATCCTAATTTTCCAGAAGCCTAGGCCCATGATCAAGCCAATTATCAGCAGACCTGTCATCACAAATCCAAAATCGCAGCACCAAGTTTTGTTGTGGTTTTTCTTATACATCAAGGTTGTGTAGATGTTGAATAAAACATCTGGTGACACCGTTGCTTTAATATAATACAGTGGTATGCAAAAGTTTGGGCACCTCTACAGAACAATATATACAGAAAGTGTGCAATAATTATTTAAATAAAAGTAAGCAGGTTCATAAATTTGGGCACCCTTGTTGTTTTATTGATTTGAACACCTTTAGCACTAAGTATTGGAACACAAAATTTGTTTGGTAAGCTCATTGACCCTTGACCTACATACACAGGTGAAGTCAATCACGAGAAAGGGTATTTAAGGTGGCCAGTTGCAAGTTGTTCTCCTCTTTGCATCTTCTCTGAAGAGTGGCAACATGGGAGCCTCAAAACAACTATCAAATGGCCTGAAAGCAAAGATTATTCCACATCATGGTTTAGGGGAAGGATACGGAAAAGCTAGCTCAGAGATTTCAGCTGTCAGTTTCCACTGTGAGGAACATAGTGAGTAAATGGAAGACCACAGGCACAGTTCTAGTTAAGGCCCGGAGTGGCAGGCCAAGAAAAATCTCAGATAAGCAGAGGCAAAGGATGGTGAGAACAGTCAAACTCAACCCACAGAGCAGCTCCAAAGACCTACATGATTTTGCTGCAGATAGTGTTACTGTGCATCATTCAACTATTCAGCGCACTTTCCACAAGGGGATGCTGTATGGGAGAGTACTGCGCAAGGATTTCAGTCAGTATCAGCAGATTCTTGCCAGCAATGTTCAAGAATCAGTGACGAAGTTGAAGTTGCACCGGGGCTGGATACTTCAACAAGACAACAACCCTAAACATTGCTCAAATTCTACTAAGACATTCATGCAGAGGAACAAGTACAACATTCTGCAGTGGACATCTCAGTCCCCAGACCTAAATATTATTGAAAATCTGTGTTGAGATTTAAAGCGGGCTGTCCATGCTCGGAAACCATAAAACCTGACTGAACTGGAGAGGTTTTGTGAAGAGGAATGGTCAAAAATACCTTCAACAAGAATCCAGACCCTCATTGGAAGCTATAGGAAGCGTTTAGAGGGTGTTGTTTCTGCAAAAGGAGGATCTACTAAATATTGATGTAATTTTTCTATTGGGGTGCCCAAATTTATGCACCTGACTACTTTTGTTTAAATAATTATTGTACACTTTCTGTAAATCCTACAAACTTCATTTCACTTCTCATATATCACTGTTTTCATCTGCTATATGATATATTTAACTGAAATTGCTGATTCGAGCAACCAGTGATTTCTAAAGGAAAATCTTGAAAATTATCAGGGATGCCCAAAGTTTTGCATACCACTGTATAATTTTATTATATGGAAAGGACAGCATTGATCAGACAGAGAGACTGCTTAGGAGGATCCGGCCAAAATGAACCTCTCCGAACAAAGAAGTCAGGTCGCTTTTATACCTTCTGGTAAAGGATAGGATTACTACATCTGGTGTCTGTGAGAAGTCAAAGTACAAGATACCTCCTCCAATCAAGGCCCTGGGTTCTGTGGGTTTTAAAGACCCCTACTCAAAAACAAGACCACCCTTGAATAGAACTCCTCGGCTCTGCAAAGGGCCACAGGTCATCTATGGCTAGACACTTCACCCCTATCCCAACATTCGCAGACTGAAAAACACATTCCAATGAAATGAGCAACTGAAATAAGTCACACATGGCTTCAGGTACCAAATATGATCGGCAACTCTTATCAGAACTCGTATCAGATCCTAGAACAGGAAAAACAGATTCCATTCTACTAATTTATTAGGTAATGCATGTATCAGATCAGCTACTTCACAAGTACTTTCAGTGTCTTGAAAAATGGTTTATTGTGGGCTGGCTACACTGTTTCCCGGTACCAGGACTGTTGTAGTTAAACAAATGGTGCATTGACCCAGAATTGATTTGCATAAAGTAGTTTCATTTATGCAAATGAAGCACGGGTCTGACTTTCATTGGACGTCTAAACCAGGGCTCCACACTGCGACTACATGGTCGCATTTTGCGACTAAAATTTGAGACAATGCAAGTAAATTTTTCATCTACTCACGCATGTGCAACCAGTAAATTTGCCAATTTTTCAGCCCAGTCATTGACAGTAATGCGCAAATGAGCTGGTTTGCCAACTGACGTTAACTCCAAAAGAAGAAGAAAAGACACAAACACCAAAGAAGAAAAAGGCAGGCCAACATGTGTCAGAGCGGTGGGGCGAATGACCACTGTAATTGGCTTTTGTGTGAAAAGAGATGGGTCTTGGGGCTTATCGCGCAAATCCACAGGTTTCACATAACTCTTGTAAACAACGAACAATGACGAAGAGGGCTAAAGCCGCGTGTCCATTAGATGCGATTTTCCCGCATGGCAACGCACCGCATCTGAAAATTGCACAGATGGCAGGTGTTCACTAGCGGGCCACAACATTGTCACATGACAGCACTCGAGCAACAGCAGGCCGCTACGTGTTCACGTGACAACGCTTTCAACTTGACAGTCCAGCTGATGAGTCGGATAAACACAGCAGCTCGGCCGTAAACTTTCCCTTTTATTTCAAAACCACTTTTGTGAAAAGTATTTCTGAAAGCATTTGAGGCGAGAAATAAGCTGTTCAGTAGCTGAATCTGTCCTCGTCTTAGTTCACAGACAGCTAGTTTAGATGTTTGAGAACAGTTTCACAATGTGTGGAATCTCCACACACCGCATCCATCGAATTTGCATGAAGTGTAAGTCCAGTGTACTTTATGCAAAAGAGCTGCGGCCTGCACCGGGTAAACAAGCAGCTGTAAGCACACTGCAACCGGACCAGCATGCAACATGCGGTGCGTTTCCAGCTGTGATCCGGTGTGTAAGCTGTTTATTATGTTGTGTCAACTGCAGCACAATAAAATGTGAATCGAAAGCATTATAGTTTCTGCATTTATTGTTCAAGTATTTATCAGTAATACAGGGAAAATGAGAGGAAATATGAATATTTACTTTGCAAATCGATTTCGGTGTGCGCCCCTAAATTTTCTGCTTACACTCCTAAAATTTTAAGTCAGGGGACACTGTGCTCCTACGAAATAAAGTTAGTCTAGATCACTGGTCTAAACTAGCCGTCTTTCATCTGAAATAAGGGCAGATTCAGCAGCTTATTTATAGCCTCAAATGCTTTCAGAAATACTTTTTGCTGAACAGTTTTCATAATAAAAGAGAGTTTGCGATTGAGCTGCCATGTTGGACTGACGTTTCTACACTGATTCACTCTTTTATTGTGGCTGGCCAACAAACTTTAGGTGCGTTGGCACCATCTACCGTGCTGGACTGTGCATCAGTGTTACCGGTGTGCCAGAAATTAGGGAACTGAGAAAGGTGCGATTAAATGCATTATTTTTTTTGGCGCATTATTTTTTCTGTAATTAAGTAATTGTAATTAAGTATCATAGTAAAAGTGAAAATGTGTAATACTGTCCTCATGCATAGTGACAAAAAAAAGTATGTTAACACTTTGGAATTTCCTGTTTTTTTGGTTTATTGGTCAGAAAATGTTACCTAATATTTGTTACAAGTCCTAACTACAGACAATCACATTGTCTCCAAGCTGCAAACATGTTCTAATCTTTTGTGACTTTAACACTTATTTTAAAATGAAAATGGATTTAAAAACTGTTTGTACCTCCTTTTGCAGCAGTAATTTTAACTCAGTTGTGATACTTGTGATACTGAATTTCCCTTCGAGGATGAATAAAGTGATTCTATTCAATACAACAGCTCTCTTGAGGTTGTTCAGCAGCATTCCTATTAGGCTCTGACTTTCCCCTCTAAAAGGGCAGACTTTCTTGTTTGATTTCATTCCATAGGAGATTTTTGTCTCTGTGTTTAGTCATTGTCTTGCTAGATCACCCAATTGCTATTGAGCTTCAACTAGCAAGCAACCAGTCTGAAATTAGTTCTAAAATACTTTCCTGAGCCTTCAGATTAAAAAAGGCCTAAGCCTGCGAAAATTTTCGCAGGGTAACTTCGAGTAGAGGTGGGGAGTAGGGGGGACCTCAGGTCCCAAGAGCCCATTGTTGTGACACAATGGTTCCTTAATGAACCATTCACTCGTTTTAACATATGTTAATGCAGCATGCAGTCTCCCAAAACCCGTTTGTCCCGTGTATCTGGTTTGTGGGGTTAGTGGGTGTGTGTGTGAAATTTTGATTATAAAAGCAGATGACTTCTTCAAGTCAAGTCGTCAACAGCAATGGCAGCAAGAAGACCACGCAAGACATACAGTGCTCTGGAAGCCTTAGCTATTTTGCAAGCACTTCCAGATGTGGACTCTGGAAGTAGTGAAGAAGATTCCTCCTCCTCCTCTGATGAGGATGTGCCAGCACCAACGGATTCACAGCCAGAACAGCCTGTTCACATGAGACCTACACGAAAGCGGCCAAAAAACTAATAATTGTTGAAGAGGAGGAAGATAAAGAAAGGCCACAGAGCAAAAAACGCAGGGACACTGGAAAAAAGTCTTCCTCATCCCAAAAGCGCAAGCGCACTGAACAGAAGTCCCAGAGAAGAGAAGAGAAAGCCCAGAAAAGCAAAGAAGCTACAGAAAACTCCAAGGTATTTACATATTTTGCTTTTATAGTGTAGCATGTTATTGGTTTTATTTATACAGTATACTGTATGCTCGTAAAGCATGCTGTTGACCGTCAGAGACTGTACAATTCACAAAGCCTGCAAAACAACCCCTAACTGGAGTACAAGTGTCTACAAGATGGCATTCATCGCTGTATTGTTCTTCAGAGGAGCGACTGGCGGAGCTGGTGCCATGCGGGACTGCTGGTCAAAATACTTCGACATTCCGGAGTCCACAATATCCCGGGACCGATATGCAGAGCTGATGCGATATTTACGTTTCGATATCAAGGACACCCGTTTCAAACGCTTGCAGACGGACAAATTTGCTGCTCTTTCAGACATTTGAGGGTGCTTTGTTCAGAACTGTGTGTTGTCATACAACCCAGGGCAATACATAACTATTGATGAACAGTTATTTCCCACAAAGGTGCGGTGTCCTTTTCTACAGTACATTGCATCCAAACCAGACAAGTTTGGAATAAAGTTTTGGATTGCAGCAGACTTGGACACGAAGTACATGTGCAATGCCATGTCTTATTTAGGAAAAGACCCCAGCCGTGCTGCAGGAGAGCGACTTGCAGACAATGTTGTGACAAGGCTTATGGAACCCTTTCTGGACAGAGGCAGGACTGCCACGATAGACAATTTTTTTTACATCGTCTCTGGCGAACAGACTTCTACAGCGCAATACAACTCTGCTTGGCACGATAAACAAAATTCGACGGGAAGTTCCAGAGCAAGTTAAAAACACCACAGCACGTGAAGAATTTTCAACACAGGTGTTCACTTCTAGCAGTGCCCTGCTAACAGTTTATGCAGCTAAAAAGAAGAAAAGTGTATGTCTTCGCAGCACGATGCATAAGAAAGTAGAGCTTGAAGAGGATTTGCGGAGAAAACCAAATGTGATCACAGACTACAACCAATTGACATGTGGTGTTGATGTGCTGGATCAAAAACTGCGTGCTTACACAGTGCACACCGGAAAACGGAGCTGGCCTATCGCTGTATTCTATAACATCCTGGACATTGCTGCTGCTAATGCACATGTACTGTATAACAAGTGTACAGGATCAAACAAGTCAAGACGAAAGTTCCAGTATATGCTTGCAGTTGAACTGAGAACTAGACACATGCAGGAACTTGAACAGGAAAAAGAGAGAAAGGAGGTGCTACGCGAAATGAAAAGAGTTTCTGAAGGGAAAAAGACAACCTGCCAAGTGCGTCAGAGTTGCAACAGAAATCTCAGTACAGAGAAATGTGCCATTTGCCACAAGTACACCTGTCAGAAATGTAGAAAAGAATCTCCATTTGTGTGTAAAAATTGCTAAAAAAAAATACTACAAAAAAAAGTTTGAATAATTTTCATTGAGAAATAAAAAAAATGTTAAGTCCTTTGTTTGGTCTCTCCTTATGTTTAGGCAAAGGCTGCCCAACCCTGTTTACTACATATTTCCTTTTCAATGCACCTGAGAGGGCTGAGTGCAGGTACTGATCTAATTTGCAAGTCAAAGGTCCTGTTAATATGGTGATCACCCCCCCCCCTCCCCTTCTCAAAGGGGAGGGCTGCAGGAGAAGCTGAAAATTCCCGGCTTTCCAGTGTTAATTTGCCCATCGAAGATGGCAAGCTGCCTAGCCTCAGAGATGGCAAAATGGTCCCAGATTGTGAAGTTCCCTTCTATCATACCTATAGTTTGATATTTTTATGCTGGTATGCAGTAGCTACATTATGAATGTTTAATGTCTCTAAAAATAATTTATTATTATTAGTTAAAATAGGTAGTTTGCAAGACAGTTTATTTGCCATATTTTAGGACAAATTTATACATAAATGATCATTCCAAATGGTTCACTTTTTCTTGCTACTGCTAAACATTTTTTGCATTTTACCTTTCTGTCAGGGCTGCATAGTGACGTAGTGGTTAGCACTTTTGCCTTGCAGCAAGAAGATCTCCGGTTCAAATTCCGACCTAAGCCTGGGATCTTTCTGCATGGAGTTTGCATGTTCTCCCTGTGCACGCGTGGGTTTTTTCTGGGCACTCCGGCTTCCTCCCACAGTCCAAAATATGCTGAGGTTAATTGATGACTCTAAATTGTCCGTAGGTGTGAATGTGAGTGTGATTGTTAGTCTGTATATGTAGTCCTGTGATGGACTGGCGACCTGTCCAGGGTGTCCCCTGCCTTCGCCCGAGTCAGCTGAGACAGGCTCCAGCACCCCCCGCTACCCTAGTGAGGATAAAGTGGTGTATAGAGAATGGATGGGCCTTTCTGTCATTACTGTCTTTCCCACCCTGCCTTTAGCTGTTAAGAACAGCTGTAAACACTTGTCCTCTCTGACAAGGTCTGAATACGTATTGTACTATAAGCTAGTTCTTTTATAGCAGAACCTTAACCTTCCTGCTGCTTTTTATATAATGATCATTTTTGTCTTCTTCAGGTATCATCCCCCAGCTGTTTTCCCGTCTCAATCATCCAGAGGCATATATCCGACAGAGCATATGCAGCTTGCTGTGTCGAGTTGCCCAGGACTCCCCACATCTTATACTCTATCCTGCCATAGTAGGCTCACTGTCCCTGGCGGGGGAGGCTCAGAATGCAGGTATTCTTTAACTCTGCTAATTTGAGTTTGTGCAGCTCCTTGTGTTAAACATGTCCTATTCAATTAACTCATTGATTTTCCTAGAAGTAATTAGTTCCTTTTATTCCTATGACCTTTGTTATGAATTCAAAAAATGGAATGTTTAATTTGACGACAATTATCAGTGTAGCAACTGAGCACCATTGGTCAAAACTGCACAGACATAGACTAGTTGTGCAGGACAGCCCTATGAGTTCTTACACATTTTTCAGGTGATGAGGCAGCGACCTCAGAAGCAGGTCGCCATGAACAATGGCGACCAGAGAAAAAAGAAAATAAAGAAGCTTAATTGGACTGGTACCTTTCTGGCGTTTGCACAGCCGTAAATATAACCCACCAGGAGGCGGAGAAGACTTTGAGATGAAAGTGCTTCAATAGTAAGATGCAGCCAATGGTTCTGGTCCACCTGAAAATTAATGGTGTCTGCAGTCAGTCCTATGGTTCTTCAGCCAAAACAAAACAACTCTTGCAAATTTTTGCTCCATTTTTTGTGTACTTCCATGATGTTCATTATATTTTATATTCTTTATGTTTGCTTTAACTATTAGAAAGAGACATACAGTTCCACACCTGGCTGGAATGTTTCCTTTTTGATCCACTAGTTGTTAATGTCTTGCCTTAGCAAAACCACGTCAATAAATTCGGACGCAATGCTTTTGAAAGACCAATGAAGGAAGGGGTGTGTTTGGCTGTTGAGTACAAGAATGGCTTAACCTACATTTAATTATACAACACTGTGTAAATACTGCAGATCTGTTGATAGATGATGAAATGTGTTGACAGGAAGCAAATTGCCATCAGGTCTGCCCACCTTCTTGGGAACCATGCAGAGAGAAGACCTGACTGGGGAGGACGAGCAGCTGGAAAGTGGATTGCAAGGAGAACCTCCAGAGGAGCTGTCAACCTACTCCAGTCAAGACCAAGCAATGATGCAGGACTGCTACAGCAAGATTGTGGAAACGCTTTCTTTAGCTAACCCTACCATGGTGCTTCAGGTAGGAGGCTGCAAAGTTAGACTACACTCTTTTGGTCTGAGAGGTTGTACCAGTCAA
The DNA here is from genome assembly GCF_021347895.1 of Acanthochromis polyacanthus. Lineage (NCBI taxonomy): Eukaryota > Metazoa > Chordata > Actinopteri > Pomacentridae > Acanthochromis > Acanthochromis polyacanthus. The sequence goes on along the minus strand of NC_067133.1, from coordinate 22,701,275 downwards.
TATATAAAGGTGGATGGATGGATGGATGGATGGATGGATGAAGATTTATGGAACTGAGAAGATGGATGGATGGACTAGAAGGAGGGCAGATTTTTAGGCCTCTTGCATTCGCATTTTTCTGATCTAGAATGTATGTCCATCTTTTATATACAGACTATTTGCCATTTTAATGATAAAAGTGTTCTTGTTTGTACAGCTTTTTAACAGTCACTCTATTAGAAGCTCTCCCAAAAAAGAAAAAATCAGATAGCCAAAATCTGGGACCCATATCATAGACAGTTCCTACATATAGCTAAAAATCAACTATGCTCGGCTGGGTATATCAGCTTTCAAGATATAGTGGTGGAAAAACGTTTTCGGACACCCTTTCTCAAAAGATGTGGCTGCATTAGACAAAAATACAAATTACATTTTTTTGTTTTCAAGAAAAACTAGCAAAACTAAATTCTTGACAGTTTAAATATGTCAGTTCTCAACATTGTTGGTATCAAAGTCAACAAATAACAGAATGTGTTCAAAACTGAACAAAAAATAAATAAACCATCACATCATCAAATTAATATGTAGTAACCCTGCCATTAGCACACAGTAGAGCTCTAATCCAGGCTGGCATGTTCCCCACAAGCCTTTCACACTGTTGAGGTGTAATCTTGTCCCATTATTCCTGGATTACTGCTTTTAATTCTTCTAAATTCTTTGATTTACGCTTTGAAACAGACCTTTTAAAAATCCACCACAGATTTTCTATGGGGCACATGTCCAAGGGTTGAGCTGGCCACTCTAAGACTTGAATACTTTGCTCATGCAGCCAAGTTTTACTGGCCCTGGATTTGTGGCAAGGGGCATTATCTTGTTGAAATGTCCAGTATGACCTTGACGGAACAGTGCACATGCAGAAGGGAGGATGTGGGTTTGGAGAATGGCACAGTACTTGACAGAGTTCAGTGTGCCATCACAGATAGTGAGATGACCAACACCAGCAGCACTCATGCATCCCCAGACCATGATACTGCCTCCACTATGCTAGACAGTAAGTACTGTACATGCTGGAGATAATGCTTCGCCTGGCCTTCTACATGACCTCACATTTGCAGGAGGAAAATAAAGCTGCAAACTGGACTCATCTGACCATAGAATCTTCTTCCAGGTCCTGGCTGTCCAGTTCTTGTGTGCGTGAACCCAACAGCAGCCGGCTAACTTCTGTGTCTCATTGATCCGAGGCTTCGTGACAACCTTGTAGGACCTTAAGCCATGATCCAAAAGTCAGCCCAGCACAGTGCGGGCGGAACACTGGACACCAGTTTGGTTTGATCACTGCTTCTGAATCTCCTGTGATGTCATTCGGTGGTTTTCCCTGCACGTGCGGATCAGGATGCGGTCATTTCTTTCTGAAGAAACCCTTGGATGCCCAGATCTTGATTTGTCTTCCAAGCTGTTGGTTCATCTGTATTTCTGTAGTGTGTTCAACTGCTGAAGGACTGTGTCTGTACTTCCTGACGATCTGGCGGTAGTTGTACCCTTCCTGGCTGACAATCTGTGTCTTCAGGTGTGTTTCCTGCGTTTGGTTCCTTGTTTTAGCCATTTTTGTCTCTGAAGCACTTTCAAATTTGCTGGTTTTATATAGACACGAAGCACGGCAACAAAGATGGTCATTTTAATAAAAAGCATGACCTTAGTGGATGACTGGTACCAAAATTACATATACTCAAAATTTCTTATGTATTTTTATGAAACTAATCAATTTTAATGGCTTTTTTCGGATTTGTTTAGTATTTGGCTGGGTCTGTACTAAAAGAAATTGCATTTGAATGCCTACGAGTGATTTTAATTAGGGATGTAATATCATTGGGATAATATCAGCCCAATGATATTATCAACCTGATATTGGATTTCACCGGCATCTACCAGCGTGCAAAGGATCTCACCATCAAACTGCGACATGCAACGTGTGAACAACCGTGCCGGATATCCAGCATGCGCTGACAGCGTTTGGCTCGAAAAACAAAAAGATAGGACTACATTGCCAGTCCAGTTCGTCTACCAATAGAATGAGGGAAACACAGCTTTTGCTCTCAACCAAGCTAATATCACTAGGAAATGGGAAATAGAGTGGGGACAGGTCTTAGAAAGATGTTGAAATTATAAATGCCAAAAACAGGACATTCTTGATTTCCGACAAAGTTTATTTGGCTGCCATGTTCATTGCCCGGCAAAACAGCAACAGAGAAAGATCGCAGACTCCCGCGGTAGCACATTACCTTGCACAGGAAGTTAACAAGCTCCCTCTTTCCTAAAAATAAAAAATAAATAAAAAGAAATTACTAATGAACAAAAGGTTTACCTTGACTGACAAACACTCAGTCACCATAAGCAAATGCTTTATCAGAACACAGCAATATTTCAAGTATGCTTAGGTAAGTAGATTTCATAACAAACAAAAACTGTACCCAAACAAATGCTTAACAGTGCAAATAACGTCACAGTAGCCATACACCCTTATCCAGTGCTTTAACAAGCATAAGTGGGGAACCGCCTTTCTTAGTCAAACAATCAGTGAGTTGTGACTTAGCTTCTGACGAACACACCTCTTTGATGATGTTAGCCTGTAGGAATTATTTAATGCTTCTCATTTCTAATCTGAGTCTCTGTGACCTGTTTTGTAGACTTAAGAGCGTCAAACAGGGAATGATTATCATTAACACAGATAAGGGGAAGAGTGTTGATCAGCTTCATCAGTGGTAAGCTCAGAGTGGAGCGTAGTCAAGAACATTGCATTGTCAATACCATCTGACATGGCAAGGGTTTCTCCTGCCAGTGTACTTTTTACCGCATGTCTGATTTATTTAGATTGCCACAACAGAGGGGAGAACTTTCCTGTTTTTCCGATGAGAGCAATCAAAGACCCTCCTTGTGTGCCTCCATCCGGAAGATTGCCTAGTGAAACATCACTGAAGACAACTAAACTCAAATCATTGCTGTTGCCCAAGTGTTGAAACTTAAGTGTGACCTCCTCTGACTTAAGTTTACAGATCACTTTGTTCACTTCATGTATAGCCTAAACAGTAGCATTTTTAATGTTGGATGCCAGGCTACATGCGTCAAACATAACATCTGGTCTCATTTGTTTTGCAACCCACAAATCTGACCTTTTTGAACCTGAGTTGTTGTCTCTCTGGCTCGTTCAGTGGAGCATCTCTCTGTACAGAACGTGCTGCCTGTAAACGAACTGGTTGTAGGTTGTTGATGTAACTGTGCTGATCCACCTGCACTACACCACCAACAGCAGCCATGTCCATTCCCACATATGAAAAACTCATGTTCTTCACGACCCACATGAAAGCAGACTTAAGCACAGACATAACAGAAAGTGCTCTGATCCTGGTGGAGCTGGGGCTCGAAGGGAGAGCCAGGGAGACTGCTTTGGAAATACCTGTGGACAATCTGAACAAAGATAACGGTATGGAAGCCTTGCTTGCTAAGCTGGATGTGGTATTCTTAAGAGAAGAGAAAGACCACACTTATGCCTGCTTCTTATTGTCCAAGTCCGTATAAGTCTCCAAATACTGACTTGATTAATCCAGCACTCGTATGGCCTGGCTTTGTCAAACTTTGGCGGTACTCTGTAGTGGGTAACCATCCTCTGCTACCATGTAAATGCCAAAAACACGACATTCTTGGTTTCCAAAAAAGTTTATTTGGCTGCCATGTTTATTGCCCGGCAAAAGAGCAACAGAGAAGTCTCACCGACTCCTGCGGTAACACTTACCTTGCACAGGAAGTTAACAGAGATCCAGCTGCAGGTAAGTCCCTTGTTGTCATGGTTATAGTGACTAGGGTGTGTATTGGCAAGAATCTAGTGATACGATACATATCACGATACTAGGCTCACGATACGATATATCACGATATATCACGATACTGTTAAGACAATATTTTTTTGTTTTTCTTGTAGTTAAAGATTTCCTGGAAAAACTGAATTACACCAGCAATATGCACTTACTAAACACATTTTTATTTGATTAGAACAGTATCTAATGCTATATCACAAAACTTTCCTCTGAAAAACTAAAGTGCAGCATTTGGATAAATAAAGTTTTAACATCCGGCTTTAAAAGTACAAAAAAAAAAACATTAAAAAAACAAATAAAATTTTGTCTTACAGACTTTACTGTTTAAGCTCCTGCTCATATGTTCACATTCTATTAGCTGTGGAAAAAATGCAGAGTATACAGTCCCTGACTTATCCAACATCAGAACAGTATTTTGTGAAACAAAGTAACTAACATCAGTAAAAAGTGCTTTTAGGATGCTTGAAATAACCATTATTTAACAAAATAATGTTATCAATTTGAAAAAAAAATACCTGCAATATCACAGTACTACTTTTGTAGTATACAAACAGGCAAAAAAACCATATATTAATGAAAAGAGCAAAATACCCATATATAAAGAAAAGAGCTGCAGGATTCCCCAAAATATCTAATAAAAAAAGAAAGAACAGAAAAATTCCAGAAAGGCACAACCTCAACATTTCTATATGGTATTCCTCATTTGTAATATTGAGGTTTTGTGGAGGAACACAAGCTGATCCACATGGCCAGCTTTCAGAACACTTCTTTGTGAAGTAACAATGTCTCCTGCAGTGGAAAACTCTCTCTGCAGAGACGCTTGTGCCAGGGATGCACAGGTAACACCTGGCCAGTTTGGATAATTGAGGGTACTCTTGTTCCCTCCACCAGCTGAGAGGATCCCCTGACAGAGGCAAAGGGGTTTCATCTCTATATCTCTTAACCTCAGCTGCGGCAAGATCTTGTGCAGATTTTTGAGGAAGTGGTGTCTTTGGTACAGCTAAATGCATCTCCAAGCAAGTCAGCCAGTCAGAGCAGACAAGCACGTGGCCTCTTAGTGGGTGGGGTTGGAGGGTGGTAGCATGGTCATCCTTCTCGTTGTTAGGTAAGTGATCAACTTCCATCTAGTTTCTCCTCCTCTTTCTGCTGAAAAACATCAAACTGCAATTAATATTTCAGCAATCAAACTTCATCCTATTGTACATATGGCATTCAGCATGCAAATCCAAGTACAATTAAAGCTGCAAGCAAGCGATGACGGGTCCTCGCATCCACGCTGGTCGGTGAATCCACGCACGTCCACCGGGTGGCGCTGTGACTGAGAGGTGTATGTCGGCCTCTGAATCCCATCTGGACCAGAGTCCAATCATACAGTAAAATTTCAGCCAGACGTATAGCATGTTCAGCAGCAGTTATAGAGCATTTCCTGTCTATCCACCAGGTGACGCTGTAACTCAGAGGTGTATTTCACACAGTGGATGTGCATGAGGGTTGGACTCTGATCACTCATGAAAAGTTTCAGGCTGATTTGATCATGTAGAGGCCAGTTATACAGCATTTACTGTCCCTCCAACAGGTGGCGCTGCGACTGAGAGTGTCTGTTGGCCTGTAGACGTGATCAGGATTGGATTGTGATCACACATGGAAAGTTTGAGGCAGATTGGAAGCATGCAGAGGAGACTTATACAGCAGTTTGATGTTCATGGCGAAGCATCAAAACTCTGATGGTCGCCATGGCCACGCCATTTGGCTTCTGGTTAAACTTTGAAACTTTTCATCACCAAGTCCTGCTGTGTGGACTGTACAAATTTCAGGTTCCTGGAATGATCCCCTAGGAGGGTTAACTCTCCAAAAATGAGAAAATCATCAAAAATCTCACAATTAATCCAAGATGGCCGACTTCTGTGGGTTTAGGACATGGCTCCAAGAGGCTTTTTGTGCGTCCTGATGTGCTCTATAAGCCTCCCAATTTCATGGATGTAAGGTGAAATGTGCTGGGGGGGCTGTTTGTTAAAAATACTGTAGGGGGGCGCTATAGCATGTGCAGTGCCGAGATGCATACGGTGTCGTTCCTTGGGTCGATGGGATGTGTGTGGTAATTTAGTGAGCATGGAGTATTCTAACCTGTCAAATAGCACTTGTTTTGCATGGCGATATTTGGTTGCTACGGCAACAGCGTTGCATGAAATGTCACACCCTTGACAATGTGGATTGTCAAGATGGTGAAGACTCGATGACAATTTCCAGCATGATATCACCACGTTTGGGGCCATTGTACCTGAAAATATAAGGCCTTAAACTTACTATTACAACAGGTGGCGCATGACTTTTTCAGAATTTATGAGTGTGATGTGTTCAGACTGGACCTGGTGTCCATCATGTGAAGTTTGGGGCAGATAGGATCTGTTCAGCTGAGATATGAATCGTTAAATTTCATGGCGAAACATCGAAATGGTTTGGCCGCCACAGACACGCCCTTGATGACAAGTCACATTTTCACTGGGATGCATCATCAATGGTTTAGGGCTGTTGTCACTGCATTTGAAGTGAATATGATCAACCGCGGTAACAATAGGGCATGAAAGTGTAAAAGATGTCTATTTCCTGAAACACAAGGTGGCGCTAATGACTGTCAAATGAATATCCCTATTGGATGACATCAGGACAGGACTGTCATCATACATGTAAAGTTTCAGGCAGATTGGAGCATGTGAGAAGAATTAGACACCACTTCCTGTTTCAGGCGAAGGATCAGTTGTTGAGGCTCTGCCATGCCACACCTTTTGGCTTCTGGTTGAGTTTTTGTAACTTTTCATCAGAAAGGTCTGGTGCATTACTGGCCAAATTTCCCAGTTCTTCAACTTATCCACTAGGAGCTTACATTTGACAATGTACAGCAAATTCAAGATGGCCGACTTCCTGTTGGGTTTAGGGTGTGGCTGTGATTGACTTTTTGGTGTGCCTGATGTGCGGTGCATATGCCCACCAAATATTGTAGCTGTAAATAAAACATTGTGGAAGTTGGCCTAATGACCACTTTTCAATTTTGCAGGTGGCGCTATAGAGCCATTTTCCACACACATGTCTGCAACTCCCCATAAAATATCAAATTTTTCGCCAGTCCTGATGTGCACGCAAATTTCACGCGTTTGGAGTATGATAAGGCCGCCAAAAAGCCAATTCATTTCCCGCAGGAACGATAAGTTTAAAAAATTACAGCAAATTGAAGTATGGCCGACTTCCTGTTGGGTTTAGGGGCGTGGCTGTAATTGACTTATTTGGGCTGTGTCAGATGTTCTGCATATGCCCACCCAAATATGTAGCTGACATGAACATTGTGGCAGTGGCCTAATGACTACTTTTTCAAGTTTGCAGTGGCGCTATAGAGCCATTGCCACGAAACATGCGCAACTCCCATTAAAATACGAAATTTTTCGCCAGTCCTGATGTGCATGCCAAATTTCACGCGTTTGGGAGTATGATAAGCCGCCAAAAAGCAATATTACTTTACGGGAGAAAAAAAAAATAATAATAATAATTAAAGCTGCAAGCAGCGATGGACGGTCCTCGCATCCACGCTGGTCGGCGAATCCATGCACGTTCACCAGGATGGCACTGTGACTGAGAGTGTGTGTCGGCCTCTGAATCACATCTGGACCAGAGTTTAATCACACGTAAAATTTCAGCCAGATTGGAGCATGTTCAGACTAGTTATACAGCATTTCCTGCCATCCACCACCAGGTGGCGCTGCAACTCAGAGTGTATTTCAAACAGTGGATGTGATGAGGGTTGAGACTCTGATCACTCATGTAAAGTTTCAGGCCTGATTTGACCATGTAGAGTCCAGTTATACAGCATTTCCTGTCCATCCAACAGGTGGCGCTGCAACTGAGAGTGTCTGTTGGCCTGTAGATGTGATCAGGATTGGGATTGTGATCACACATGGAAAGTTTGAGGCAGATTGGAGCATGCAGAGGAGAGTATACAGCAGAGTCATTCCATCTCATTTCAACAAATCTGAGGAAATTTGTTGCATGACCTCCTCTGATCATCTCCAAAACTTTTTTTAACTATCCCAACATAAGATAGATTACTTGCAAAGTTTTAACATCATATGATTGCTATTTGCTAAGTTATAAAATATTTAAATCCCCTATTTTCCACTCGGAAATTGATATGTTAGGTAGAAAGCTTGATTTAGGAAGATAATACTGGGAACTGACTGATGATATAGACTACAAGTGATCTGAAGGGTTCAAACACCTTAACAATAGAGCAGGAAAAAAAAATTTGGAATGAATATACCCATTCTCTGTGGTACAGGGCAATTTAAAAATTTGGCGAAAAATGGCATTTTTCAAGAATTTAGGCATTTTTTTCACAAATTTTAATAAGTAACAAGGTTCATATGTTATAAAAATCTCAAAGTACCTTTAAAGTTCTCTCTAACCTAAAAATATCCAAGAGCTAGCTAGTCTCCTTAGACCTCAAAACGATGCCTATTTATGAAACAGACTGAAAAACACCATACATATATTGGCACAGAAACCAATGTGGGACATGGAGTAGAAACATGAAACTTTGTCTGTATAACAATAAACATCCGAATAATGATATCTGAAGTATCAACATTGTTTCTTGAATCCTTCATGGCCAATTTAACCAAGAAATGCACTATGTTTTATAGGCGTTTTTTTAGGAATTCTAACTAATATATTGCAGTTAAAATGAGTTATATTGCCTTAGGTCCCATGTAAAACATGTAATTTGTCCCCAACTTATCACACCACTATTTCTGTCCTTTGAACTGGCTTGAATTTCTCTGAAATCAGGCCATCATCTGCACCAGATATTGTGGTACTGTCCACCACGGCGTGTTGAAGGAGCAGTGATTGGACAGAGGATGTGGGCTGTAGGCACCCACACTACGTCATCCTTCTAGGCCATGTGAACTTCTTGCTGGGACCTTTTGGGTGCATGAATTTCACTTGCAAATCTTCAAATTCAGCTGATAAGTCAAATACGATACCGAGGCTTCCTGAGAATGCAGTCTGGGAGTGATGCCATTCTTCTTATTCAGTTACTGTATGAAAGAAAAAACAATGTCTATATAATAATTAACTTCAGATATGCCCTTGTAACTTATACTACGATGCTGATGCTTCAGATTCATCTTTCATCTTAGTTGGTCATGTAAATGGTTCCTAAAAACAAAAACGAGGATCAAAATGTATAGTAAATTGATCAGCAGTTGCTCATCTTGGCACAAGAAACAAATATGAAAGTAAGTTTCACACATACTTCACACATACTAGTTCCTCCAAAAAAAATTGAACCGCGTACCATGTATCCCACATGCACTTTTTAATGCCTAAAGTTAGGCTATTTTGGGTCTACACCTGAGTTCAACAGCCTATTAAAACAATAAATAAGCTTTATTTTAATGTTTTAAAACGTTTACCTTATGCAACTTTCATTAGTAAAGAAGAAATTCATTCTTTCAATGTCTTTTCACAAGAATAAGTCCTAAAATAGAGGCATGAAAAACCCAAAATAAAGTCGCCCATGAAATAATAAGGATATTTTGGGAAATTCCACAGTCCAGTATTTTTTTATTTCATTCATTTCTATACTTTTCTCACCAGAAGGGTAAAAGTTTGGAAGGGGAAAAAATTCTGACCCTGTAAAAGGAGTATAAATTGCTTTTTTTAGTAGTTTAAAACCCTAAAATCATAGGCGAGGATTAAGTTTGGACTGACTATGGGTATTAGATTAGATCATTACTGCTTATACTGTATGTTTATAACCATAATACTTTGGCATTTGTTCATAAAATTACCCAAATAAAGCCCAAAAAAATTTTGGGAGGATCTGAGAAAGTGGTGCAACAAGCATTTGTTGAATTGACATGGAATGACTCAGCAGTTGATGTTTCTTGGCGAAGCATCAAAACTCTGATGGTCGCCATGGCCACACCATTTGGCTTCTGGTTAAACTTTTGATAACTTTTCATCACCAAGTCCTGCTGTGTGGACTGACAAAATTTCAGGTCTCCTGGAATTATCCCCTAGGAGGTGTTAACTCTCAAAAATGAGAAAAATCATCAAAATCTCACAATTAATCCAAGATGGCCGACTTCCTGTTGGGTTTAGGACATGGCTCCAAGAGGCTTTTTTGTGCGTCCTGATGTGCTCTATAAGCCTCCCAAATTTCATGGATGTAGGTGAAACGTGCTGGGGGGCTGTTTGTTAAAATACTGTAGGGGGCGCTATAGCATGTGCAGTGCCGAGATGCATACGGTGTCGTTCCTTGGGTCGATGGTGATGTGTGTGGTAATTTTAGTGAGCATTGGAGTATTTCTATCCTGTCAAACAGCACTTTGTTTTGCATGGCGATATTTGGTTGCTACGGCAACAGCGTTGCATGAAATGTCACACCCTTCACAGTGTGGGATTGTCAAGAGGTGAAGACTCGACTGACCAATTTCCAGCATGATATCACCAAGTTTGGGCCATTGTACCTGACAATATAAGGCCTTAAACTTACTATTACCAACAGGTGGCGCTATGACTTTTCAAAATTTATGAGTGGATGTGTTCAGACTGGACCTGGTGTCCATCATGTGGAAGTTTGGGGCAGATAGGATCTTGTTCAGCTGAGATATGAATCGTTAAATTTTCATGGCGAAACATCGAAATTGGTTTGGCCGCCACAGACACGCCCTTTGATGACAAGTCACCATTTTCACTGGGATGCATCATCAATGTGTTTAGGCTGTTGTCACTGCATTTGAAGTGAATATGATCAACCGGGTAACAATAGGGCATGAAAGTGTAAAAGATGTCTATTTCCTGAAACCACAAGGTGGCGCTATGACTGTCAATGAATATCCCCTATGTGGATGACATCAGGACAGACTGTCATCATACATGTAAAGTTTCAGGCAGATTGGAGCATGTTGAGAAGAATTAGACACCACTTCCTGTTTCATGGCGAAAGATCAGTTGTTTGAGGCTCTGCCATGGCCACACCTTTTGGCTTCTGGTTGAGTTTTGATAACTTTTCATCAGAAAGGTCTGGTGCATGTACTGGCCAAACTTCAGTTCTCTCAGACTTATCCACTAGGAGCTATACATTTTGACAAATGTACAGCAAATTCAAGATGGCCGACTTCCTGTTGGGTTTAGGGTGTGGCTGTGATTGACTTTTGGTGTGTCCTGATGTGGTGCATATGCCCACCAAATATTGTAGCTGTAAATAAAACATTGTGGAAGTTGGCCTAATGACCACTTTTTCAATTTTGCAGGTGGCGCTATAGAGCCATTTTTCCACACATATGCGCAACTGCCATAAAATATCAAAATTTTCGCCAGTCCTGATGTGCACGCCAAATTTCACGCGTTTGGTTCATGATAAGGCCCCCAAAAAGGCAATTCATTTCCCGAGGAGCAATTAAGTTTTGAAAAATTTACAGCAAATTCAAGATGGCCGACTTCCTGTTGGTTTAGGGCGTGGCTGTAATTGACTTTTTGGTGTGTCCAGATGTTCTGCATATGCCCACCAAATATTGTAGCTGTACATGAAACATTGTGGCAGTTGGCCTATTGACTACTTTTTCAAGTTTGCAGGTGGCGCTATAGAGCCATTTTGCCACACACATGCGCAACTCCCATAAAATATCAAATTTTTCGCCAGTCCTGATGTGCACGCCAAAATTTCACGCATTTTGGAGTATGATAAGGCCGCCCAAAAAGCCAATTTACTTTACGGGAGAAAAAAAATAAAAAATAAAAAAAAAATAATAATAATAATAAACCCTAGGGTTTCAATAGGGTCCTTGGCACCGCTGGTGCCTTGGACAGTCGGTGCCCTGGCACCGCCTGTCCTTCGCACCCTCGGTGCTCGGACCCTAATAATAATAATAAACCCTAGGGTTTCAATAGGGTCCTTGGCACCGCTGGTGCCTTGGACAGTCGGTGCCCTGGCACCGCCTGTCCTTCGCACCCTCGGTGCTCGGACCCTAATAATAATAATAATAATAATAATAATAAACCCGAGGGTTTCAATAGGGTCCTTGGCACCGCTGGTGCCTTGGACAGTCGGTGCCCTGGCACCGCCTGTCCTTCGCACCCTCGGTGCTCGGACCCTAATTATTAAAACTAAATGACATCATTATATTAAGTTAAATATCTACTTACATTCTGAAGCTTTTTTATTGCAGCCGCCACAGCATCGGTCTGGAGTAGGTTTTACTGCTCTCTGCTTCAGAGAGAAAGATTAGCTCCTTGAATCTGGGATTGACAGCCGAATATCTCTTTGCTATATCTTCTGGTATAGCAGTTTTAATGTCTTTCACAGTCTGTGTGTCATCTGGGCTTTCGTCTGTGCCCACGATAGGCTTGGCATGAAGGGGAGCAATGATGGACAGTGTTGGCATACTTTCCTCTGACATCACCAAGGTGACATCCTTCATGGGCTTCCTTGCTTCCTCGCTTCCTCTGCACATGTTATATCAGCCTCAGTCAGTGTAAATATTTCTTTTTCAGACTTTACATAAGAGCTGTTCCACCTTGTGACAACATCTACTGTATGATCAGTTTGTGTTTTGGTAGCTGGAGCTGTTTCTGTTTGATCTTCAGTTGGTAGCTAGCTATGGTGCTGCGTCTGAAGAAAGCTACAACACGCCTGATCCTGCCGAGTAGTCGTGCCACAGTTGGCAATTTCAGTGCTTTCTGCGAGGCGAGATTCAAACTCTGAGCAAAACATTGTAGGTGACTCATTTCTGCCAGTCGAGCAGCCACAGCCAGGTTAGCTGCATTATCTGTAACGACTATGGGAATTTTTTTCTCCATTCATTCACAGCCTCACCGAGTAGCGTGGCTATGTTTTCCCCTGTATGGCTCTCATGCATGGCTCGTGTTTGCAGTAGGGATGGGAATTTCGACCAATTTCCTCAAATTTTCTCAAATTTTATTTGCGACTAGTCTATGAAGCCAGAAAACTTGCAAACGCTCGTTGCAACTCCTCTTTCATTTTGCAATGGCTGATCTCGAGTCAAGATGTAATTGTTTTGCAAGTTGGCACCGTATATTCAGGCTCGATATACTGCATTAACTTTTCGAAGCCTTTACCTTCAACAAAAGACAGCGGCTTCATATTGCGGGCAATCACTTCACAAATCAATTGTGTAATCTTTGCTGTGCGGTGAGCATCACAGCGTCTGGGTGGAACAAAAGCTCTCATGCTCGTCTGCCTTGCCCCTCCGCCATGTCCGCCGGGCCCGGCCTCACCATCTTCGCCCTGCGGGTCTACATCGAGGTGCTACGATGGATGTGGTTTCTCATCTAGACCCTCCAGAAAAACACGATTATGTGATCGCATGAATTCCCGCATTAATCACCAAATTGCCGCTGATTATGCGGGGGACAATTATTTCCCAAAAGGCCGCATAATCCCCGCAAAACAGCGCATAATTCCCGGAAGAATCTCACATTTTCACGAAAAAAGAGAAATATGCGGGTCCCGCTTGATTTCACAATTTCCACATAAAATGAGAAAACTATAACCAATATAAATGGAGTTGTGAATTTTTATGTGACGCCCGGCCTGACGCCATCAGTTTGCGCATTCACACACACACTAGAAGCACGAGCTGATGCGGAGCACGGCGGCGCTCAGAGACGAAAAACAAGAATGGCGAATGCCAAGATCACATTTACCTACGAATATTTCAGCCAGAGACCGGGCAAAACAGTACCCAAATTTACTGCAGGAAAGTGGGGGGGAAACTTTTTTGCACCTGTGCAACATCGTTCTGGAGCACCGAAGAAAATCAACCGTGTTGCAGATATTCTCCACAACGAAGCACAGCAAAAGGTTTGCTGAACACAAAGGACTCAAACAACAACTTAGTGGTAGCCTAGTAACAAGATGTAGGAGAAGAATCACCTTTTTTCTCAGTTCTTACATATTTCGCATCTTTTTGCATATTTCACCACTATTCGCATACTTTGCAACTTTCCGCAATTTCCCTGCATAAAATGGCATAAAAACCCTGCATATTTATTCGCATAATCTTTAGCCTGCGGAATCAAGGATTTTTGCCCACGTTTTTCTGGAGGTTCTACTCATCGCTCCGGTAGAGTGGTTATAAGCGAGTTTCTGCTTACACAGCCGACAGGCGATGTTGTCATCTGCTGCGTCAAAATACTGCCAAACAGTGCTGATTTTCTTACGTGGGAGCGTCGCCATCTTCTCACTTTACCTTTCCAAACTTTCTTACCCAAACTGTGTGGCCCTGCCCCCTGCTACGTGGGAGGGGATTGGAGGAGGAACAATTCTCTCCCTGGCTGCTCAGCCTGTTTACAAAGAAGCCGAGGCAGAGGCGCGAAGAACAAGGTGCATGATGCTTAATGCAGCGTTTAACCGACTAGTAAAATACTAAACGCTTATTAAATGAGTAGGCGGTTAAACGATTAAACGACTAGTCGCGCACATCCCTAGTTTGCAGTACATGGGATGCTAGTTTCCACTCGTCTGTTATGTGATGAGCTGTAATGGTTACACACGATTCAGTAGCCCTCAAAGTCCAAGCGTCTCATGTCAAAGCGACTCTCCCTGCTGAACAGACAGCATCCAACACTGTAGCTTTAACTTGTTTATACAAGGATAGGACTGTGTTTAATCATGTGAGGTCTGAGGTAGATTGGAGCATGCAGAGGATAGTTAGGTAGCACTTGATGTTTCATGGCGAACCATCAAAATTCTGGATGTCGCCATGTCCACACCCTTTGACTCTGGAAGAATCCTTTAATATCTTTTGATCATAACATCGTGTTATATATCCTGGCAAAATTTCAGCTCTCTAGAGGTTAACCCCGAGGAGGAGTTCGCTCTCAAAAATTTAAAAAATAGAGAAATTTTTTTTACTTAATTCAAAATGGCGGATTTCCTGTGGGGTTTAGGGGATGGCTCCAAGAGGCTTTTTTGTGTGTCCTGGTGTGCTCTATATGCCTTTCAAATTTGGTGGATGTATGTGAAACGTGCTGCGGGGGCTGTTTATTAAATATACTGTAGGGGGCGCTATAGCATGCACAGTGCCGAGAAGCATACCGTGTTCTTCCTTGGGTCGACAGTGATGTGTGTGGTAATTTTGGTGAGCTGTTGAGCATTCTAAGCCTGTCAAAAACTACTTTGTTCGTCACAACAACAACGCGTTGCGACAGCAACAGCATTTTATCAAATGTCAAAATCTTCACACTGAGACATTGTCAGGGGATGACGACTGAGCTGACCAATTTTCAGAATGATATGACAAAGTTTGGAGCAATGTTGTGGGCAAATGTAATGTCTAAACTTCTTGTTACCAATAGGTGGCGCGAGGACTTTTTCTAAATTTTTCAGTGTGGATGTCCTCACAATGGGCCTGGTGTCCAGCACACGAAGTTTGGGGCAGATAGGATGAGGATTTGCTGAGATATAAGCATTTTAGTCGTCATGGCGAGACATCAAAATTCGCCGCTCCTCCACAGACAAGCCTTTTGATGACACGTCACCATTTTCACTGTGAATCCTCATCAATTTGTCAGGATTTATGTCACCACATTTGAGGTGAATCTGAACAAGAGACAAAGATTAATACATCAAAGTGTAAAAAATGACATTTTCTGTTGCCTGCAGGTGGCGCTCTGACTGTGAATGGATTTCATCATATGGATGTGATCAGGGCAGGAATCTGATCATACATATAAAGTTTCAGGCAGATTGGAGCATGTTCAGTTCATTTACACAGCACTTGAAATTTCATGGCGAAGGATCAAAATTCCACAGACCGCCACGGACACGCCCTTTGACTTTGGAAAAAGATTTTAATAACTTTTGCTCATTAAGGCCTCCTGTATGTACCGGTCGATTTTGAGGCGAATTGGAGTTTCCCCCTGGGAGGAGTTCGCTCTGGAAAAAAATGAAAAATGGTCAAAATCTGACATTCAACGTAAAATAGCTCACTTCCTGTTGGGTTTGGAATATGGCTGTCACTGACTTTTTTGTTCACCCTGATGTGCTGCATATGTGTACCAAATTTGGTAGCTGTAGCTGAAACATGTTGTTCGTGGGAAAGTTTAGGTGGCCCTATGGAGCGGTTTTTCCACAAACCTCCACATGCCTTAAAAAATATGAAATTTTTCGCCAGCTCTGATGTGTGTGCAAATTTTCATGACTTTTCGAGCATGTTCAGGCCCTGAAAAATGCAGTTCTTTTGGCAGGATAATAATAATAATTAAAGCTGCAAGCAGCGTTGAACGGGTCCTCGCATCCTTGCTGGTCGGAGACCCCAAGCATTTCCACCAGGCAATGCTACGACAGAGAGTGTATTTAGGCCCATGAATGTCACAAAGGCTGGATACTTAGCACACAGGTCAAATTTCAGGCAGATTGGAGCATGTACAGGCTGTTTATGCAGCACTTTCTGTCCATCCACCAGGTGGTGCTATCTGTGTGACTGTATATTGGTCTATGAAACTCATCAGGACCGGTCTCTGATCAAACATGTAAAGTTTGAGGCAGATTGCAGCATTTACAGGGGATTTACATAAGATGTCCTGCTTTATGGCGTAACATTAAAGTTCAGTTGGCTGCCATGGCCACGCCCTTTGAGTTTTGTGAACAATTTTCACAAATATGCAACCTGAAGGCGTGTAGTATATATTGTATCAATTTCAGGTGTTTGGAGCTATTGCCTGTAAGAAATGAATTGTTGAAAATGATCAAATACAGCAAAAATCTGACATTTAATTCAAAATCGCGGACTTCCTATTGGGTTTGGAGAATGACTCCAAGAGACTTTTTTGTTTGCACTGACGTGCTACATATGCATGCCAAATTTCATAGTCATAGGTGAAAGTCTATGTGGAGGCTATTTTTTAAATGCTTTAGGGGGCGCTATGGTACATACTTTGAATATATTTTGGCCAATAAATGTGATCAGGATAGGACTGTGTTTAATCATGTGAGGTCTGAGGTAGATTGGAGCATGCAGAGGATAGTTAGATAGCACTTGATGTTTCATGGCGAACCATCAAAATTCTGGAGGTCGCCATGTTCACACATTTTGACTCTTGAAGAATCTTTTAATAACTTTTGATCATAACATCGTGTTTTATACCCTGGTAAAATTTGAGGTCTCTAGGAGTTAACCCTTAGGAGGAGTTCGCTCTCAAAAATTAAAAAATAGAGAAAATTTATCCACGTAATTCAAAATGGCGGACTTCCTGTTGAGTTTAGGGGATGGCTCCAAGAGGCTTTTTTGTGAAACGTGCTGCTGGGGCTGTTTGTTAAACCTACTGTAGGGGGCGCTATAGCACATGCCCTGTCGAGATGCATACAGTGTTATTCCTTGAGACGACTGTGATGTGTGTGTAAATTTTGGTGAGCTGTTGAACATTGTAAGCCTGTGAAAAAGTACTTTGTTTGTCACAAAAACAACGCGTTGCCGCGGCAACAGCATTTCATCAAATATCAAAATCTTCACACTGTGGTATTGTCTGGGGGTGAAGAATCAGCTGACCAATTTTCAGAATGATATGACAAAGTTTGGAGCAATGATGTGTGCAAATGTAATTTCTAAACTGCTTGTCACCAATAGGTGGCGCTATGACTTTTTCTAAATTTTTCAGTGTGGATGTCCTCAAACTGGTTCTGGTGTCCAGCACATGAAGTTTGGGGCAGATAGGATCCTTTGCAGCTGAGATATGAACACTTCAATTTTCATGGCGAAACATCAAACTTTGCCGTCCCGCCACAGACACGCCTTTTCATGACACGTCACCATTTTTTCTGTGATTCATCATCAATGTGTTCAGGGTTATGTCACAACATCTGAGGTGAATCTGAGCTACAGGCTAAGAATAGTACATGAAAGTCTAAAAAATGTCAAATTCTTGATACCACAAGGTGGCGCTGTGACTGTGAATGAATATTGCTATATGGATGTCATCGAGGCAGGTCTGTGATCATACATGTCAAGTTTCATTCAGATTGGAGCATGTTCAGGAGAGTTAGACAGCATTTCCTGTTTCATGGCGAAGGATCAAATTTCGACAGGTCGCCACAACCACACCCTTTAACTATGAAGGAAGATTTTTATAACTTTTTCTCAGGAAGGCCGGCTGTATGTACTGGCAAAATTTCAGATCGCTAGGACTTTCCCCCAAGGAGGAGTTCATCATAGATTTTGTACAGTTAACGCATGATGGCGCACTTCCTGTTGGGTTTAGAGCATGGCTGTGATTGACTTTTTTGTGTTTCCTGATGTGCTGCATATGCCTCCCAGATTTTGTAGCTCTAGACCAAATTCCCTCTGAGTTGGCCTAATACCACTTTTTAAAATTTTGTAGGGGGCGCTATGGAGCCATTTTTTCACACACCTCCACATGCCCTACAAAATATGAAATTTTTCGCAAGTTCTGATGTGTGTGCAAATTTTCATGACTTTTCGAGCATGTTCAGGCCCTGAAAAATGCAGTTGTTTTGGCAGAATAATAATAATAAAGAAAAATAAAAAACCCTAAGGTTCCAATAGGGTCCGAGGCACCGCTGGTGCCTTGGCCAGTCGGTGCCCTTGCACCGACTGTCCTCGGCACCCTCGGTGCTCGGACCCTAATAATAAAAAACCCTAAGGTTACAATAGGGTAATACGGCACCGTTGGTGCCTTGGACAGCCGGTGCACTTGCACCGCCTGTCCTCGGCACCTCGGTGCTCGGACCCTAATTAAAGCTGCAAGCAGCATTGGGCGGGACCTCGCCCTGCCCCCCGTGCCGTCAGCAAGTAAGTGCCATCCGTGACCGAAGATGAAAGCCAGAGGAGTTCCTCTGCCGGAATATTGTACGGTTTCGGACGAGATAATGTTCAAAGGTTGTGCATATTTTGGTGTATAGCGCCCCCTTGGTAGAAGATAGCTCAAATCCATTGACAGGTTTTTGTAGCGCTCGAGCAGAAGAACGCGTGAGTGGTGGTTCCGTGTCTCTACGACGTTCCTGTGCGAAGAGCTGAGGTCATTTGTGATTTATCCGTTTTTTTGTGTCCCTTGGTGGCACTATAGAGTTTTTCCAGAATTTGTTTTCAGAATATTGAAATTTTCAGCAGACCGGACGTGCGAACCAAATTTCAGCAAAATACATGCACGTTTAGGGGGCGACATTGAAGCGAAACATGGTTTCAGGTGAAGACAAACTTTGACAGCTTATAAAAGAAAAACTAGACAAGTTAGCCTTTTTCTTTTGATAACTTTTGTTTGGCTGGATATTCACTATAATCTGTGCAAATATGAAGCCGAAATATTGTACGGTTTTGGAGGAGATAATGTTTTAAGGGTTTTCATATTTCAGGTAATAGCGCCCCCTAGATTGAAGATAGCTCAAATCGGTCAGATAGGTTTTCGTAGAGCTCGAGCGGACAAACATGTGAGTGGTGGTTGCATGTCTCTACGACATTCCTGTGCGAAGAGCTGTAGCCTTTTGTGTTGCCCTTGTGGTTTGTTGCCATTTGTCGTGTCCCTAGGTGGCGCTATAGACTTTTTGCAGATTTTTTTTTTCAGAATATCGAATTTTTCGCGTGACCCGACATACGTGCCAATTTTCTCAAAAAGTTATGCACGTTTAGGGGGTCAAATTAAGCAAAACGTGGTGGACTTGTAAAATAATAATAATAAGAAGAAGAAAGAGCAAATACAATAGGGTCTCGCCAGCTCCGCTGGCCTCTGCTTCACTGGCTCGGTCCCTAATAATAATAAGAAGAAACCGAGCAAATACAATAGGGTCTCGCCAGCTCCGCTGGCCTGCTTCGCTGGCTCGGTCCCTAATAATAATAATAAAAAAACCCTAAGGTTTCAATAGGGTCCTACGGCACCGTTGGTACCTTGGACAGCCGTTGCCCTTGCACTGCCTGTCCTCGGCACCTCGGTGCTCGGACCCTAATAATAAGAAAAAACCCTAGGGTTTCAATAGGGTCCTTCGGCACCGTTGGTGCCTTGGACAGCCGTTGCCCTTGCACCGCTTGTCCTCGGCACCTCGGTGCTCGGACCCTAATAATAAGGAAAAATAAAAAACCCTAAGATTCCAATAGGGTCCTAGGCACCGCTTGTGCCTTGGAAAGTCGGTGCCCTTGCACCGCCTGTCCTCGGCACCCTCAGTGCTCGGACCCTAATTATGGTGTTCTGACCATTAACATGAGTTATAAGTTGTGTCTTTAGAAAATGTTAAATAAACCTATACACTTCTGCATCAACTCTGCTGTTTTCCTGATGAATGGCAGCTTCGTTGTTTTCTTCCAGTATTGCCTCAAACATTCCCAACAACGAGTTGTTTCCATCTCCCCTGCTCCTCTTCTCTGGTGACTCCCCTGGCTGGGGAGTGGCAGCTGTGGGACCATCATTCTCCAGCAACTTTTCCCGCAGCATACCTGTTGCTTGCTCCACTATTGTTGCCAGATAGTACAGGGGCTCCTCCTCGACGTGACCAAAACGTGTTTGCACTGCTATTAACAGTGTGTCCTTGGACGTCTTCACGCCGTGGTCTGTTGGAACAGTTTGCTTAAGCAGACGCGTCAAGGCTTAGATGGAGGGGATAATGTCTGCAACTGTGGCTTTGCTGATGTTCCTGGTCAGCTGTTCACATGGATCGAGGATGGTCAGGATGCTTCCGACCAGGGTCCATTGGTGGGCACTGAGGGTTGCGGGCAAATGGTATTCAACTGCATATGCTGCAATAGCTTGCTTCTGTGCCACTGGACTCTTGAGCATGTAAAAAGTGCTATTCCATCGCCTTGCTATGTCTTGTTGGAGTCGTGTTTGTGGCACCTGCAGCCGCTCTTGTAACTTCCTCAGGGCAGAGGACGCTACTTGAGACTGTCTAAAGTGTCCAACAATCTTGCGCCCAATGGCAACACAGTCAGACATGTTTTGGACAAAATAATTTACTGGCTTGTTTTGTCTGGATGTCCAAGGTTGGATTATGGCCGTTTTGTGGAATATTTTCATCTGTGACTAGTTATGAGCCTTCAAAGGTGAGTTGTGCTGTTTACATTATTTGCTGTTTGTTGGACAAATGTGTTTATATTACCCGCTGTGGTAATCACATCTGAAAGTGGTTTATACCGGCGGATTCATGAGAATCTAAGCTTTCCATGAGTGTATAATGTTTCTATCATCGAGCTTGCAGCTTCGGTCAATTTAGTAAAATCCGTTTTCCCGTCAGCCTGTACAGTGCTGCAGCTGTAAGCATATGGCTAACAGCATCCTCATGCTAACGGCGGCTAACAGCCCAGAAACAGGTGAACAACACGGAGCCTGTTCGGGTCATATGAGGCTGATAAGTGATTGCAGGTTGGACGGAAAACAGAAAACTGTCAGCAGTTTGTTGAATTGGAAATCATGCGAATGAACAGGGAGGCTGTTGTCGAAGCTCAGATGGGCCACTGAAGTTTAACGGGTTACCCCGTTAAACGTCAGCGGCCTGTATTTCATGCATGTCCATGCATGAAAATGGTCAAAGTCAACCACAACTGCCTAAAATCACATCAAACTTTTCTATCTGTCATTCACCCATACATCATAACATGAAAGTACATACATGGGATTAACCTGGCACAAAAATCATGATGAAGTCGGTTTCCATCCCACTCTCCGGACTTTATTTTCCCACAGTTTCATTCTTTCACTACTCCTGGGAAATCTAAACATGTGTAATCCCTTCTCCGATCGATTTGTGCACCCAAAGGCACAACAGCCCGTCATTTTTCAGGTATTTATGAAGCCAAAAAAGACCTAGAATTACTCTCAGCGTCGTAAACAACGTTAACAGGCATAACCGGCGTTCATGAATTGGAAACAAAATGGCTCCTACAGATCACGTGACCAAAATTTTTTGGACCCGTCATGTCGCCACTCATTATACAGGCACTCTACCCCTCCCTCCCCCTCCCTCCCACACACACACTGCTCTCTCTCCCTCTCCCATGACGGAGTCACACACTCTCATAACAACGGCGTAATCTTTGAAATGCGCTGGCGTAGCGGCCCTAATCACAGCGTAATCTTTTAACCCTTTGGGGACTGCAATTTCAAAGGTTCGCCAGTACATACATTTGTATTTTTGCTCATTCTGATGTCATTTCTTGGAATATCTTCAAATACCTAATATCCCTAGAATCCTTACAACTTAATCTAAAATGGTATACATATAAATAAACCAAAAACATTAGGTAAAGGTGTTCAAATTGTGTTATAAATAAGAAAATAAATAAATCGGAAATGTTTTTTAAATTATAATTACTAAATATGCACACAAAACCCATTGATCGAAATGATTTCCGCATGTAGAAAAATAAATAAGAAATTTCTGAACACACCAGTAGTGATTTAAACAAAATACCTATTTTAGTTTTTGAGATATGAACATTTTTGTGTAAAAAATGCAGAGGCGTTTTTTTAGTTTGATCACTACTGCAGAACTAAGGCAACACTGAACATAGAAAATTAAACTAAATATTTTTTCAACAATATTGTTTGAACTATATTGGTTCATTCATTCAACATTCATCATTTATTCAACTATATTATATACTCACACACAATCTCTCACTAAATCACACGACTTTCTCTCACCTAATCAAACTACTCTCCCTAAATCACACACTCTACAGTACCCAACTCTCCCTATCACAATTCTAATCAATCAGTCTATCTATCTATCTATCTATCTATCTATCTATCTATCTATCTATCTATCTATCTATCTATCTATCTCTCTATCTCTCTATCTCTCTATCTCTCTATCTATCTCTCTATCTCTCTATCTCTCTCTCTCTCTCTCTATCTCTATCTATAGCTCTCTCACTATACCTCCTGCTCTTTCCAACCTACTCGCCACAAAGGTCCTTTGGCGCCACACAGTGGTGGCGCAGAAAAATTCCCGGGGTAATCACTCAAGTTTTTTTTTAACATGTTGTAATGACGTAAATCATGTCACTTGAAAGACGGAAGTCTCTGCTTTTAGCAGCAAAAAGAATGAGCATTCTAGCTAATGTGGTTTTTGAGTTATATCAGTTTAAGCAGACCTATGTAGACAGTGCGGGGGGGCGGGGCCGCCCGTGGGATGTCCATCCCTTGAGGGTTAAACTGAGCGTAACGGGCTGTTAAGACTGCGTAACGGCCCGTTAGACAGTGTAACGGGCCGTTATGACAGCGTAACGGGCCGTTATGCTGAAATGTGCTGGCGAGAACCCTGGGTTTAGGATTAGGTAGTGTCTACAGATACGGACCTGTACATACGGCACTTTCGATTTGCCAGACAGATACGGACCCGTACGCGAGTCTCGCGAGTCAAGAAGCTGCTAACCACTGCAAACTGTTGAAAGGTAAGCTAAGGTTAGGGTTAGGTTTAGGGTGGGTACCTGTAGTACCGATGCTACGGGTCTGTACCGCTAGCGTCTACCGGGAGTCACGTGACCAGATCTCGCGTATCTGATTGGCAAATGGCAAGTGCCGTATCCGTAGTCCACAGGCTACGGGTACGGGTCCGTACCTCTAGTAACAACCTTAGGATTATTTTTCGCTTTAAGCCCTGCAAATGTGGCTGCAGTAACAAGCTTGCTGTGCCTGACTAATAGTATGTCTGTGATTTGGAGTTATTTCCAAGCCCACATATATCGGTATCGTAGTTATCGGAATCGGAAATTGAGAGTTGGACAATATTGGCATATTGGTTATCGGCAAAAAAGCCAATATCGGACATCCCTATTCTTAATGAAATATTTTACAAATGCATAGGGTGTCTTTTTTCCATCACTGTATATTGATATAATGTCAAATGAGATATAGGACAGTGTTTCCTCCAGGATTTTTTTCAGCAGCAGCGGCAGTCTCTTCTTAGAGTCATGGCGACGTAAAGAAATGACACTTGACTGCAGATTTTACTTTTACAACTTATTTATTGAATGGCCACTTGAAAATTGATTTTTAAAGGCTGAATGTAAAAATAAAAAACAATAGAGTTAAATAAAATAAAAACAATAAATAATTTCTTGATGGGACTGTAGAATCAGTGACAAAATTTGCACCCAGGCTCAGAATAATGAATTTTCTTCTTTTCTTTTTTTTTGACGAGCTCTAAGGCTCTGTTGTACAGAAATTCAATGCCTGATAGCCTGGGATTCCCTTTAGGTTTTTCTCCTCTACTCTCATCTCTCTCTCCTGCACCACCACTCTGCTCTCCTTGACTTTGTTCCACTGCTCCTCCCCGTCTAATATTACTTGTTTTATACAGTTACATAAAACATCACATAAAACACTCATCACATCTGTTTAGCAGTGTGAACACATTTTTTTTTTACCTAACCATCATTTATGAGTCAAATGATACGCTAATGATACCTGACTAGCATCATCTTCATCAGGTGTCTTTCTCTTCTTAGAGCATGTGTTTGAACAAGCTCATCTGAAAATGCAGTCAGCAGTTACATCACGGCATGTAGGTATTAGCTTAATGCTATCAATTAGTTTACTCACATTAGCGTCACTGAGTTGGCACTGGACCATTAAATCAAGCTACCGATATGTTACGTAACGTTAGCTGGCCATCAATATTTTATGAATGTCTATTTAAGTTGTAGAATCTATTATGAGTTATCTAAACTAATAACTTTTTGTCCAGTAAGTCACTGCCCTATTTTCCAAGACAATACTCATCTGACTCTCTGGCCTGGTGCCTGGGTACTTGATGCGATGTCACTTTCAAGGCTGTGCTCTTGCGAATAATTAACGTTGTATTAACCCGACATATCAAAGAGTAGATACTGATCAAGATAGTTATCTGTAGTTTACCTTAGTACTTGTGATTAACCGGCCCAGCGCAGGACTCGACTGTGAAGGTGGAGACATGCCGTGGTGGTGTAGTTGCGACAACAAAAATAAATAAATAAAAAATTGAAGGACCAGCGGCTAGGATTTAGGCATGGCGGTCCACCACTCTTATGAATGTAGAGGAAACTGTAGGATGAGAACATATCTTTTATATCGATACAGTTTGATGTTGCTTTATATAGCCTGTTCCAAATCTTTCATGAAGACATGCCAGTATTTATATCTCTCCCTCACACTCTCCATCAACTTTGCCCCTACATTTCCTCTGCATCTGCATGCAAACCTGGCACCACTTACTCATACGTTCTCCTGCAGCATAAAGGTAGACACAGCACCAATATAATTGTTGTACGTCTCCTCATGTACTTAAAATGCAAGTACTCGAAGTTTCCAAAATGAATACTTGAAACTTACAGTTTATACTCTCAGTGAAGCAGTTACTATTTTAAATGTAGTGAAATACAAGATGGTCTTGCTAAGTTTCCTGAAATTTGCAGTGGCACAGGACTGAAACTGAAAACTTCTAAATATTTTCTTTGAAATTTGTTTGTTACATTTTAAATTGATCAGTCTGTTTTAACCCTCTGAACCCCAAGCCGTTTTTAGGTGTTTGTTCCATCAGTTAAAGTTTTTTCCAAACTGTATTGTTTTTGACTGCAGTATGAAGTGCTGCACCTCCATGAAAACAGTACCGCCAGTGTTGGAAAGAGCGATAACTCAGAAATCCCCTTCATGCAATATGACAGAGTTGTAGTAACAGTAATGGTAATTGTTGAGTTTTTGACAGCGCTGCTCCTTTAACCAATACTGCTCATTGATCCGGTACTTTAATGTTATTCTTATTGGTACTTTTTGATAGTTTTGTGTGTTTGTTTTGTTTTTAAAAGAATAAACATAACACATTAAGAATAGAATAAAGATTCCTTTATTTTCCTCATATGTACTGTATTTAAATATAAATTTATATAGACAGTAGTGCTGTGTTGATGGGAATGATATAAGCACTGTGAACAGTGTTGCAGGTTTACTCACAATATACACCAATCACGCATATCATTATGACCACTGACAGGTGATGTGATTATCTATTCATCATGACACTGTTAGTGGGTTGGATACATTAGGCAATAAGTGAATATTTTGTCCTCAAAGTTGATGTGTTAGATTCAGGAAAAATGGATAAGCGTATGGATTTGAACAAGTTTGACAAAGGCCAAATTGTGAGCATCTCCAAAACTGTGGCTCTTGTGGGGTGTTCCTGATCTGCAGTGGTCAGTATCTGTCAAAAGTGGTCCAAGGAAGGAACAGTGGTGAGCCGGCAACAGGGTCATGGGTGGCCAAGGCTCATTGATGCACATTGTGAACGAAGGCTGGCCCGTGTGATCCCATCCAACAGACAAGCTACTGTTGCTCAAATTGCTGAAGAAATTGATGCTGGTTCTGATAGAAAGGTGTCAGAATACACAGTGCCTCATAGTTTGTTGCATATGGGGATGCAGACCAGTCAGAGTGCCCATGCTGACCCCTGTTCACCGTTGACTGCGCCAACAATGGGCACGTGAGCATCATGACTGGACCATGGAGCAATGGAAGAAGGTGGCCTGGTCTGATGAATCATGTTTTCTTTTACATCACATGGATGGCCAGGTGCGTGTGTGTGTCACTTATCTGGGGAACACATGACACCAGGATGCACTATGGGAAGAAGGTAGCCTGCGGAGATAGTGTGAGACTTTCGACAATGTTCTTCTGGGAAACCTTGGGTTCTGCCATTCATGTGGATGTTATTTTGACACATACCACATATCTAAGCATCGTTGAAGACCATGTAAACAGTATTCCCTGATGGCTGTGGCCTCTTTCAGTAGGATACAAAATGGTTCAGGAATGGTTTGAGGAGCACAGTGAGTTTGAGGTGTTGAATTTGCCTTCAAATCCCCTAGATCCCCTTGCATCGCGAGGTGCATTTCCTCGAAAACGACCGATTCGTGGATTATATACCGATTTCAAGACATGTTTTGGACAAAGGTTGTTGCTAGAGGTACGGACCCGTACCCGTAGCCTGTGGACTACGGATACAGCACTTGCCATTTGCCAATCAGATACGCAAGATCTGGTCATGTGACTCCCAGTAGACGCTAGCGGTACGGACCCGTAGCATCGGTACTACAGGTACGGACCCTAAACCTGACCCTAACACTAACCCTAACCTTAACCTTTGCTTACCTTTCAACAGTTTGCAGTGGTTAGCAGCTTCTTGACTCGCGAGACTCGCGTACGGGTCCGTATCTGTCTGGCAAATGGAAAGTGCCGTATCCGTAGCCCACAGGCTACGGGTACGGGTCCGTATCTGTAGACACTACCTTGGACAAAATATTTTACTGGCTTGTTTCGTCTGGATGTCCAAGGTTGGATTATGGCCGTTTTTTGTGGAATATTTTCATCTGTGTGTAATAATGAACCCGGAAATGTGAGTCGCGCTGTGTACGTTGAAGCCGTGTATAGAGAACGGATGGATGGATATTCGTTGTTTGTCGGACAAATGTGTTTATATTACCCGCTGTGGTAATCACATCTGAAAGTGGTTTATACCGGCGGATTCATGAGAATCTAAGCTTTCCATTGGCGTATAGTGTTTGTATAATCGCGTTTGCAGTTTCAGACATTTAGCAAATTGCTTATACAGATCTCAAAGTGTACCGTGGGCGGGACACTGAAGCGCAACTGAAGCGCAACGGGTTAAAGGTTGCCGACCCCTGGTCTGTGGGATGTGCTTGACCAGGGGTGGCCAACCAGTCAGAGCCACAATTGTTACAGTGCTACTGCAAAGAGCCACATCATACACATGGGCACACATGAGCTGCCCCCGTTCCTCACTCTCTCGCACTCTTACACATACAGAGACCTCTGCTCTGCCAGATTTGCTGTAAATGTCACACATCAACATAATGACAAAAATTGAGTCCCACAGAACTAAGACCACAGGCCAGTCATTTTCAACAATGAACACTATGTGCCTCAAAAAACACTCAGTTCAATGTTCAGTTCATGTCTACAAACAAAAATATTTTAGGAATACAGCCTAGGCCTTTGGAATGCCATGGGAGATGACAAACTCAGATAAGCACTCTCTCCTCTCCAGCACTGACCAGCCCCCATTTCTGGAGACATGGGACATATGTATTTGTGTGTTTTCATTTACAGGAAAAGGCATAGAGACCTTCTGCAGAGAGATGGATCTCCCTGCTGAACCTTAAAACCTTGGAAGAACCTTTTTTGAAAGACAATGACTTTCACTTTTATGCTATGAATGTTTTGTTTAATCAACTTTCATGCTAAAACCTTCCCCCACCCTCTTAGGAGATCTCTCTGCCTGCTTCCGGGGCCATAAAACTTTAATGGCTCTGCTGGAGCACAGAGACACACTTTCTTTAAGGAACAAGAACATCTTCAAAATTCATATTTCTGAGATTTATTTTGTGTTTGCAGGTTTACCAAAGTTACTGAAAGTACTTCATCTATAACATATTCAAAATTGGCACTTCTATGTCTTATATAAGTGGATTTATTGAGTTTTGAATGTTTAATCTAAATTCTCTTTTTATTCTTTCTATTAGGAATGTGAAAGATGAAAATTGTGTTATTCATTACCATATGTATGACATGTTATCATATCTTCACTGTGACATATATCCTTAGTATCCAGAAGCACATTCATATAATACTATGGAATTAAATAATTCACATATTTGTTAACCTGCATAATCCCACGTGTTTCACTGCTGGTTTACCTGGATCATGGTGAGGAATAGACAGATCGCGTTTACTCGTTAATATTACAATATTTTAATCCATTCTGGATCATTTCTCCTCTCTGCCTCTTTCCTTGAGAACAAAGAAGGGGTCATATTACTAGGCAGAATTCGCGCCGAAGTATCATCTCCGCCCTGAGGTCCTCCCATAGCCCCCTTGCCTGATAACCCAGACAACGCCTGGCCCCCACTCGCTTCTACTTCTCTTGCTCTTTGGGGAACTCCAGGCTGGAGTATCTCTCATATTCTTATCTAAAAGATGCGTCCCTTTCTGTCTTCTGAAGTTTTCTTTGTACCAGAGTGGTAACTCTGTTAACTATTTATCTTTTAATTTTTGCAACTTAAGTAGACATTTTTGCTCACTTTCAAGCCGAATTTATTCTTTTTATCCGTATTTTTGACAAAGAACTGATTAAGAACCAATTTCCTTATTTTTCCTAATTTTACGGCTTTCCATCAAACATCCTTCCTTTTACTCGCTAAAGCCTGAGAGCCATCATTTTAATCAAGTGGCTTGATCAACCGGACAACCTCAGCTGACAGCACCTGAGACCTGCTGGTCCAGAGACCCATTTGCTCTGAACCGATCGCCCATGCAGGACGGCCATTGCTGCCATAGTGACGGACAACAGCGCTTGGGGAAACAGAGACGTCCCGTTGCGCTGTGAGACCATCCACTGGCAACTTCTGCGTCCCAGCATATGACGGTTCACTGACAGTAAGACCAGCTGAGCTTCTGAGCTTTATCTGCCTGATCCGGTTTGATGTGACTAACCACTTGATTACTTAATTCATTTAATCCATTATTCTTATCAACCGTTATTAATCCAAATTACTATTTATTTAGTCAGTTTAGCTATCTGGCTTCACTTTACCATAATCTTCATGCTGATACACACATACGATCTCACATACACACGCTCACATACACACACTCCCAATCTCTCATACATACGCACGCACACAAACACCCGGATTCTCACACACACACACACACACACACACACACACACACACACACACACACACACACACACACACACACACACACACACACACATCACATGTCACTGTATATAGACTTCACCTGTGTTATTCAATAGAATATATTAAATAAATGATCTGATTCTGATATGAGACTGATCAAATTTATTTCAGCAGGAATTTCTTTGAAATTCTGCCTAAATTAATTAATTTCCCTGTAAGACAGGGTGGTGCCCCTTTTTTAACAAGTGCAAAATAAAATATCTTACGTAGTGTTCCCTACAATATGATAATTTACAATAGCATTTCTTTCTCTTACCATGCACATTGCTTAGTGGGACTTAGTGGAAATTCCAAAACTCTGAAAAGTTTGGTCAGCTTTGCGCAGCCCCACTAGCCCATTCACAGATCCGATCATGGCTGGCGCTCCATCCGTGCCTATCACAGTTAGCTTCAGTATAGGCACATCTGCTTTCACAAATGCAGCCATCGTTGTTTCCTACACATCTATGCCACGGGTTATGTCTTTTAATGGCACAATATCAAGGAGTTCTTCTTTGATCACGCAATCTTTTGACACAGATCACGCAAATGTTGCCAGCTGAGGCAAGTTTATATGATGCAAGCATTACGGTGTTCGAGTACTTCATAAATTTTTGGAACAATTGTGTCTGCTTTTCTGTCTGACCTTTCAAAGTGACCAACTTGTGGTTGCAAAGTTCAGTCACCTTTGGAAATTCCTGGTCGATGTTAGCATGGAGTGAACTGATTTGAAGCCTTGAAATGTGCTAATGCCTGACATATAAGGCAGAATGGCTTGCCATTTTGTTCAACAACAAAAAAAACCTCTCCCACTCTGTTTAAAATGTCCTGTGTTCATCTTCATATTTTCATTTGGCCGTGCATTTTTTCCCTGCCATTTTGAGAATGAATTTGGTAGGCCTACTCTACTCAGTTGTTTTTCCCTCCAAGTCATTTGCATCAACACGCATGTACGTGAGATGCACGTACCGTAAAAAAACACAAACAAAAATTGACGTGAACCTGAGAGCCGCATGAAACCGGGCAAAGAGCCGCATGCTCCTCGGGAGCCGCAGGTTGGCCAGGCCTGTGCTAGACAAACAAATCCAATCAATGAAGACCCCACCTCACAACTTCAAGGATAAGCTGCTAACATCTTGGTGGCAGATACCATAGCGCACCTTCATTTGTCTGGTGAAGTCCATGCCTTGATGGGTCAAGGCTGTTTGGCAGCGAAAGGACAACCAACACAGTATTAGGCAGGTGGTCATAATGTTATGCCTGTTCTGTGTAAAACAATATGCAATGTATTTAATTAAACTGTCCAGCATTATATCAGAAGTATTAGCTTCAGCTTGAACATATGAACTGGTAAATGCAAGCACATTCTCCTGATTAAACCTGTCACTCTTCACTTTTGAGTATAAAATTCATGCAGGACTTTGGCAGTATTTTTACTGATTTTCATAGTTTGAGCAAAGAAAACTGTAACTTTCAATAAGAGAATCAATGAAAATGAAGCAAGATAGTTTGTCTGAAGCCTCCAAATCACTAAATCCCCACTGTTCTGTGCTGTGTAAGAGACATTGAAATTGGGAGCAACAGTTCAATTGATGCTCTGAATTTTAAACTGCATTTATGAACACATCTATAGCTAAACAATCATAACTAATGCTTACTCTTAATAATTAGCCTATGTTCATGTAATGTAGTAAACTCTGTGCTGGCCGCTGGCAGACCCAACATACCTGGTTAGTGAGGGATGAACTACGAGCTCCTCAGTCAAACTGCATTTCTCCATCTACATGTGAACTTTTACTGAATGTTTTGGCAGTCAGCGCATGTTTCAACAATTTCTTTTGTGGCAACGAACATCGTCTGCATTATCTATTATGAATTATTCATACTACTGAATGTTCATCACCTGTGTGTGACGCACGGAGCTGCAGAGCTGCTCTGCCCCCCACAGCAGGTGAGCCTGTAGTTCAATAAACAGAACACTGTTTTGGATTTGGAAAGTGAAAGACACATCACACACATAATTAATAATTTCTGAAAAATAATGGGAACCACGTTTTTCTACCTTTTTTTTATAGTACTGTTGGCAAAACCGGGGCTGCACAGTGGAGTAGTGGTTAGCACTTTCGCCTTGCAGCAAGAAGATCCCCGGTTCAAATCCCGGGGTGGGCCTGGGATCTTTCTGCATGGAGTTTGCATACTCTCCATGTGCATGCATGGGTTTTCGCCGGGTACTCAGGCTTCCTCCCACAGTCCAAAAATATGCTGAGGTTAATTGATAACTCTAAATTGCCCGTAGGTGTGAATGTGTGTGTGATTGTTCATCTGTACATCTAGCCCTGCGACAGACTGGTGACCTGTCCAGGGTGTTCCCTGCCTTTGCCTGAGTCAACTGGGATAGGCTCCAGCACCCCCCGCGACCCTAGTGAGGATAAAGCAGTGTATAGAGAATGGATGGATGGATGTTAGCAAAATGTTTGTGTAGGTTCTCATTCATCCAGGTCATGGTTATCCAAAGTTGTTTAAATCAATCCACTGGACTTTAAGAAAGTTCTTGAAGACATTTCACCTCTCATCCAAGAGGCTTCTTCAGTTCTGGTGGTGGTTGGTGTTGCCTCAGCTTTTAAACCTCTGTGAGGTGTGTTCAGGGCTTTTATTCCAACGACCAATACCAAGACTCGTCTGACTACTCAACAATGGTCGTATCGGTGGGGGCACTGAAAACTTGTGGATACCTTGACTGGACCTTTGTGAAGGCTCACACAAGATCCAGATAGGAGAACAACCCAGTGAAGACGGAAGAGAAGGAGAGCAGGCGCAACAATATAGTGATCCCATATGTGTCTGGTGTGTCTGAAAAACTGAGGAGGATTTTCAACAAACACCAGATCCCTGTCTTTTTTAAGCCAAATAACACACTCAGGCAAAGACTGGTCCACCCAAAAGACCCACACTACACAGCCGGAAGAGCAACCTGGTGTATGCAGTTAAATGCAGCAAGGAATGCTCAGATCTCTACATAGGGGAAACCAAACAGCCACTTAACAAGCGCATGGCTCAACACAGGAGAGCCAATTCCTCAGGACAGGATTCTGCAGTCTTCCTTCACCTTAAGGAAGAAGGACACTCGTTTCAGCACACCAATGTTCGGATTTTGGACAGGGAGGACAGATGGTTTGAGAGAGGAGTGAAAGAAGCCATTCATGTCCAAGTAGAGAAGCCATCTCTGAACAGAGGGATGGTCTTCGACATCATCTTTCGCCGATTTACAATCTGGTCCTTTCAAAACTCCCCAAAAGAACTGCTTAGCAGACTCATGCTCATGACCACCATTAGCACACGAGGGCTCAGTGACATCTGTACATTTCAACGACCCCCACCGATACAACGACCATCGTTGAGTAGTCATACAAGTCTTGGTATTGGTCGTTGGAATAATAGCCCTGAACACACCTCACAGAGGTTTAAAAGTTGAGGCAACACCAACCACCACCAGAACTGAAGAAGCCTCTTGGATGAGAGGTGAAACGTCTTCTAGGAACTTTCTTAAAGTCCAGTGGATTGATTTAAACAACTTTGGATGTTAGCAAAACCATTAATGTCGGAGCTTCTGGATCCTCCTGTATTTGAAAATTTTGCCCGAGGGCTCTTTTGCAAGTCATGGAGGAAATGTTCAGTTTACGTATTTAAGGGGGTTCTGACTTTACAACGTTCTTGACCTAGAGCGTTTCGTTGTGATGTCGGAACTAGTGACATGGAACTAGTTGGCGAGCAGACGACTACGTCATCACGCAGTACTATAAAACGGCTATTCTGCCCTCCCTAACGTCAAGTTGGCAGGTAGTTAACAGTCTTCATACAAAGACAAGGCTTTGTGGACTCAG
The DNA here is from genome assembly GCF_021347895.1 of Acanthochromis polyacanthus. Lineage (NCBI taxonomy): Eukaryota > Metazoa > Chordata > Actinopteri > Pomacentridae > Acanthochromis > Acanthochromis polyacanthus. The sequence goes on along the minus strand of NC_067133.1, from coordinate 22,667,792 downwards.
GCCACACTTTATCTCCACATGAATTACTGTAAAACTGAAAATTCAAGAAAAACACAATAATTAATAATATACACGAAAATCCGCATACAAGCAAAGTTTGCTAGCTTGATGCTAATTTCTATGGGAAAACCCATTGACATGCTAATGGTTAGCATTGCAGTCGCGGAAAATAGTATAACAGAATTACACTGAACAGCATTTTACCTGCTTAATGCAATAGCACAAATGGTAATTAATTCACTACTCACAGGCATATATTTTCCTCACTCTGAAAAAAGGGAACAACAGTACGAACTCTGAAAACTCTGCCGTGACTTCACCTGTTGGTTGCAGAACAGGAAGTAGCCACGAATACCTGTAAGGCTCAAAACTCACATTGAAAATTATAACCAAGGCCAAACTGCAAGGTGCCACCTGGTGGTGTATGACTGCAAGAACAGAGGCAGCACAACGGCTTTGTTTACATTCTCCAGTTGTACGTCACCTAAGATTGTAAACAAGTACATTGATAATTCGGCCTTCAGGACAACACAACATGGAAGTGAAATTAGATATAATAAAACGCTGCGAACAGGCCGAAACACCGATGAACATCGGCATTATTAGATCAAGTTGTAAAAACAGTGGAAGATACTCATTCATCGTCTTGTAGAATGACTCATACATGCATGAAAGTCATTGTTATTCATGTCGTTTATGAAGAACTGATCGATGTTGTGTTGCACGTGACTGCTTTGTTTACACTGTCTGTAGAGTTCCGACTTATGGTAAAAATTGACTTGTATAATATGTACGAACAGAATTCCGACATAGTTCGAGGACCCTCTGTAAAGACATTTTACAACTTAGAATTTCAGTTGGTCCATGTCCCATATCTGCTGTGTGTCAGCACAGCCTTAAGTTCTTCCCAGTTTAGTGCTTGTATTGCTTGAAATTTTTCATTTGACTGTAGGTCTTCTTGGTTGTGCACTGCACTGCATCTTGTGTTTTTTTGTTTTTGGTTGTTTTTTTACAGAATTGGGTGCCTGAAAAAGCTTTATTTTTGCATATTTTATATGAACTATGGAGAATAAAATGATTTTTAATGAACATTGTCATTCAAACTTTTATTCTAAGTGACTGGGAATGGGTCCAATATTGACTTTATTTTACCCGGGATGCTGTGACATAAGCAGTTCTTGTGAATGGATGATGTGGTCTTTAAAATGTGACAACCACTGGTCAAAAGAATCTGTTAACCAGTCCTATGTGCTAATCAGGTCCAACAGCTGGTGGGTGAGCTGCGCAGAGTGACCTTACTGTGGGATGAGCTGTGGCTGGGTGTGTTGCAACAGCAACACATGCACGTCTTGCGTAGGATCCAACAACTGGAGGATGAAGTCAAGAGAGTGCAGAACAACAACACATTGCGCAGGTGAGACTCACTCACCGACAGGAGATATATATCCGTGTGTGTATATAAATATATATCTGAATCTCGAATGTGCACTATTTTCCCTGCTTCTCTTGTGTAGTCACAATCTTTGTTCTGCTGCAGGGATGAAAAGATTGCCATTATGCGTGAGAAGCATTCTGCTCTCATGCGTCCCGTAGTTTTTGCCCTGGATCACGTCTGCAGCATCACAGCAGCTCCAGCACAGACACCGCATGAGACCTGGTTCCAGCAGACCTATGGTGATGCCATTACTTCTGCTCTGGAGCGTCTTAAAAACCCTTCCAATCCTGCCAACCCTGCCAGTAGTTGGCTTCCTTTCAGACAGGTCTGTGGCCATTTCTATGCACTGTTGTATATATTTTATTCTATATCAATTTCATATTGATCCATTCATACAAATCTAGGCTTACGTATCCTCAGATGCATGTCTATTTTCTGTATGTCATTAATTCAAACATATTTAGTAAAATTATCTTGCAAGCTTATCCCATCTGGTGTACGTGCTGGTTAGATAATGATGAGCCTTCAGCAGCGTGCTCAGAAGCGAGCCAGCTATCTGCTTCATCTGGATGAAATTAGTCCTCGCCTAGTGTCTATGAGCACAACGGAGATGGCCCTACCGGGCGAGGCATCAGCTTCAGATGCCGTTACCATACAGAGAGTTGGCAACACCATCACTATCCTTCCCACCAAGACCAAGCCAAAGAAGCTATTCTTTCTGGGCTCAGATGGACACAACTACCCATACCTTTTTAAAGGTAGGAAACCCTATAAAATCTGTCACATGTGACAGATTTCATTTTAATAAAATCTGTCGCATATGAACCTGGAAAGAGATTTTGACTGCATAGGTCAGTCATAGGCTACGTTTACACTGCAGGACTTAATGCTCAATTCCGATTTTTTTGTGAAATCCGATTTTTTGCAAGTTCGTTCACATTTCCAATTAAATGCGACTTGTATGTGATCTCCTGTGTGAACCTTACACGGTCCGTGTACTTTACGGCCATCCGTTTTCCGGATTGATATGGGTAAACGAAAAACGGAAAACCATCCGATTTTCAATTTCCGTTTGGATGAAGGTAAACGAAAAACGGGAAACGAGCCGTGTCCCGTTTTTCGTTTGGAAATCGAAAATTGTGTCTCTCGCTTTGCCTTGGACAGTGCAGACAATGAGGCTGAAATAATGTGTATTCCCCTCATAACATGTTCTGGTAGATCCTCCTGTATCGTCATTTGTCTGTGTTGACAATTTCTGAATAAATGCTATGAAGTTCTGATGATGAACAGAGGTGGGGTTTAACCAAAAACAAACAAAACAAAAACGCCAGTATTTGAAGATAAGATACCCTGGTGGAATTGAGTCTGGCAGTGTGAAAAAATGCTCACAGTGGTGTTGATTTTACTGTATCAGAAGTTGGACAGATTGCTCAAAAGATTGAATTACAGCGCGTTTGAATCTAGTTCCCACCCAGAGGGTATTGAGCCTACGTTTAGTTAGCAGGGTGATTGAGTAGCAACATTACACTTTATTACAAAAAGGAGAAGGAAAAGACATTGTTAGGCAGCGCGATGAATACTATTAACTGAGCAACACGCCATGTATAGCAAAAGCATTTATTCAGACAGAAATGTGACGCGCTACATTACCAAACATGTTTGACAATCAAAGCATGATCGTAACAATCCACGATTTGTTTTATTAATAAACTACGCTGATATCTAAACACAGGATTATAACTCCACCCTTCCGAATGCATGCGCGCTCCCGTGGCAAGGGATACAATTTCTATCGGGGGTAACTACTTTGGCACGACACCTGTCCAAGGCAAAGCGAGACACACGAAAGGGAATGACGTTTGTATTTTGTTTCCCGACTTGTGTGAAATAAACCCACAGTAGAAAATCAGATATAGGCTCGTTTTCCGTTTTAGATTTCCAAACGAAAAACGGGACACGGCTCGTTTTTCGTTTACCTTCATCCAAACGGAAATCGAAAATCGGATGGTTTTCCGTTTTTCGTTTACCCATATCAATCCGGAAAACGGATGGCTGTAAAGTACACGGACCCTTACACGACCCAAAAGGGTCCTGCATGCGCAGAAGAGGACACAACAATGACACACGCAGAGAGCGTGTTCAGTGTTTGCGGTAAACATGGACGCTAACAGTAGAGCATGTCTGGCCATTTTAAAGTTGTTGTCCAGCCGGAGCCAGCATATTTATAACTTAATCGTTTTAAGGAGAAGGTCAAGAAGGAAAAGAGCCAGGATTTTGGCCCTGGCGTTTTGTGAGGCAGTGGCAGCAACGTCTCTCCAGAGAACTGTGTGGGTGCAGAGTAGCAGCCAGGAGTGGTGGGATAGTGATGTGAGAGGCTTCACAGATGCGGACTTCATTCAGAATTTTCGAATGACAAGGGCAACCTTTACGTTCATATGTGAGCGCCTCTTTTTAACACTCTCACGGCGAGACACACGTCCTCGGCAGCCTGAAGACACAGAATAGTGACGTTTGGCGAGTACCAATGACGTATAGGTCGGATAAATGTGACCTGGCCGTTCAGACTGAAGTCGAATGGCAAAAGATCCGATACGTATTGGAATTAAGACCACATATCCAAGAGTGGCCTGGGTCGCATTTGAAAAAATCAGATCTGTGTTGTTCAGACTGTCATGAAGAGATCAGATACAGGTCGCATAGGGGCAAAAAAATTGGATTTGGGTCACTTTAGCCTGCAGTGTGAACGTAGCCAAAACCTCTTTGACAGTAACAACACTGTAAATTATGCTGTCACTACATCACTGCATTAAGATTGTTCATATATTATGACCAGTCATGGATGTAGTTTTAAGGCTTTTACTGTTTGATTGAATTTTGTATTTTGCAAAGGAAGCATTTGTGAACTAAAACTTAATCAAGCTATGCTTACTCTCTTTGAATGTTAAACACTTGCCTGATTTAATAGTTGAATTGTCTTTGCCTTAATCAAGCAATTATTAAAATCTCTCTCAGGACTGGAGGATTTGCATTTGGATGAGCGCATCATGCAATTCCTGTCAATTGTCAACACCATGTTCACCAAGATCAACCAGCAGGAGCATCCACACTTCCATGCCCGCCACTACTCTGTAACGCCCCTTGGAACCCGTTCAGGACTTATCCAGTGGGTGGATGGCGCCACGCCGCTCTTTGGCCTCTACAAACGCTGGCAGCAGAGGGAGGCTGTGCTGCAGGCTCAGAGGGTAAAGAATTTGTATTGTGCATCATCATAAAACAGTGTGTGTTAAGAATTGTGTGTTAAGTTTGTTGACTTAACACACAGTCTTTTAGAGAATGTATTTATATATCTGCATCAGGCCGTTATCTGACCACCCCTCCTGTTGCAGCCCCATATTCTGGGCTTATGAGAAATGTTTTCATTTAAGGTAAATGGAGTTTTTTTTCTCCTGGCAAGGCCCAAGACTCATACCCACAGCAGCCTGTGCCTCCCGTGCCACGTCCCAGTGAACTCTACTACAGCCGCATCGGGCCTGCTCTGAAAGCAGTGGGGCTGAGTCTAGATGTGACCCGACGAGACTGGCCTCTAAGTGTTATGAAGGAGGTGCTGAAAGAGTTAATGGATGCTACACCTTCTAACCTTTTGGCTAAGGAGCTATGGTGTTCCTGCACCACACCCACCGAGTGGTGGAGGGTCACTCAGGTAACTGTGGCTTTTAACATTTTATAAATGATGAGGTTATGATTTATTCAGTCTGTACAGGGCTCCAGACTAACTTTTTTTCTAGGAGCACAGTGGCCCCTAACTTAAAATTTTAGGAGCGCACACCAAAGAAAATTTAGGGAGAAAATTTAAGGGGCACACACCAAAATCAACTTGCAAAGTCAATATTCACATTTCCTCTCATTTTCACTGTATTACTAATAAATACTTGACCAATAAATACAGAAAATATAATCTTTTCAATTCACATTTTATTGTGCAGCAGTTGACACAACATAACAAGGAAGGCACTTACAGAGTGCAGTACTCCTTCAAGCCTGCTCAGTTGACGTATAATTTCCAATGGATGAATTTTTTAATAAAAAATGGCCTTGTGCTGAGTACAGGCATGTGCTATGCAAGTGCACGTTATGCATTTATACTGAATCACGTGTAAATTACCCTTGTAAAGGTCTGTTGATCAGTTCATCAATTTTGACAAGCCTTTGTTTTGCTAGTGTTAAAATAACCGTTCCCTCCAGGCTTTTATTTTGACCATTTACCATTTTTAATGGTATGGGCTTTTATTTAGTAACCATTTCAGCACCACAGGAAGTGTTTATCAAAGAAGCGGTTTGTCTAGATGCCGAAAAGTATGAAAATTCACGTAAAGATGAAAGAAAACTGTTCCACGCTGTTGCTGTCTAGCAAAGAATGTATATAAACTTAGAAGCACCTAGCTGGAATGGGGACAGGCTCTCATGGTGTTTCCTGAAGAAAGGATTTAAGGACAGAAAGGTGAATTTGTATTCAAAATAAGGCTGGCTGCTGAAGGTAAATAAAGGCTTTGTGGAACATCAGGAGCTTCACTGTCATTCGACCCCCGCTCTCACAGACATTGGCCCACTTTCTTCTTTGATGTGCATCTCCTTTCTTCTTTTGGAGTTATTGTCAGTTGGCAAACCAGCTCATTTGCACATTACTGTCAGCTGCTGGGCTGAAGTGTGGAGCAGAAGTTTGTCAGCAACAAGAAATAATCAGTAATTTTAAAAAATCTGCAAATTTACTGGTCGCACGAGTAGATGAAAAATGTACTCGCACTGTCTCAAATTTTAGTCACAAAATGAAAACCATTTAATCACAGTCTGGAGCCCTGCTGTAAATGAGAACAGCTTTATTGTGAAACTAGCTGTATTAAAATGCAGTATACACTACCAGTCAAAAATTTGGACACACCTTCTCATTTAATGGTTTTTCTTTATTTTCATGACTATTTTCATGGCTATTTACATTGTAGATTCTCACTGAAGGCATCAAAGCTATGAATAAACACGTATGGAATTATGTACTAAACAAAATGCAGGGGACACCTTGGACAGGTCACCAATCTATCGCAGGGCTACATATATACAGACAAACAATCACACTCACATTCACACCTACAGACGGTTTAGAGTTACCAGTTACTCTGAGCATGTTTTTGGACTATGGGAGGAAGCCGTAGTACCCGGCGAAAACATGCAGAAAGATCCCGGGGAGGCCAGGACGTGAACCAGGGAACTTCTAGATGGAAGGCAAAAGTGCTAACCACCAAGCCACTGTGCAGCCCTAAGTCAAAACATGTTTTAGATTTTAGATTCTTCAAAATAGCCACTCTTTCATGAAGTAGTCACCTGTGTCTTGTCAAGGTTAATTTGTGGAATTTCTTGCCACCTTATTGACAACCCTATTTGACAACTGTTAGAATCCATATTATGGCAATCAGCTAAATAAAGACAAACAACAGTCGACCATTACTTTTAAGAAATGAAGGTCAGTGGGTCCGGAAAAATGCAAAAACTTTGAATGAATCCCCAAGTGCGGTCGCAAAAACCATCAAGCACTATGATGAAACTGGCTCACTTGAGGTCCGCCACAGGAATGGAAGACCAAGAGTCACCCCTGCTGCCGAGGATAAGTCCATCTGAGCCACCAGCTTCAGAAATGGCAAGTTAACAGCACCTCAGGTTAGAGCCTAGATACAGTGGTGGCCAAAACTTTAGACCAAAGTGCAAAACTGAATGTTATTGCATCAAATTCCATACAACCTTGACATATTTACTGTGAATTACCCATTCAAATTCACATTTATTAACACCACAATTGAAATTTTGTTACACATAACTAAAGAGAAAGAAAATGTTTTCTAAATTCCAGGTGGTCTAAACTTATGACCGTTTTGTTTGTGCTTCGATATGTAAAGAAAATTAGTCCTAAATTGGGCTCAAACCACATTTTTATTTAACAACTACCAATAATATAGTCATGTCAATATTTTGTAGGGTATCCCTTCTACTTGATCACTTGCAGCCTGCGAGGCATGGACTCTACCAGTTTTCTGCAGATGTCTCCAGTAATTTTTGACCAGGTTGACTGACAGTCTTCCCACAGCTCCTCTTCATTTTTTTTTTTTTTGATATGAATGGACTTGTCCCGATAGTGATTTATGATTTTCCACAGGTTTTCAATGGGTTTCAAGTCTGGAGACTGCAGTGGCCAGTCCAAAACTTGAAAATTCTTCTTGTTCAGCCATTACTTGGTCTTCTTTGCTGAATGCTTCAGGTCGTTATCATGCTGGAAAATGCCTCGCTGATGCCCTAATAGCTTCTTCATACTCGGTAACATCGACTTCTGCAAGATGTGAATGTTCTGCTCTGTCTTCGTGATGCCTTCAACTCGATGTATATGACCAACCTTGCCTGCTGACATGCACGCCACACCATGATGCTGCCACCTCTACAAGTACAACATGAGAGCATCAGATGGCGCAGTTAGGAGAAAGGCAGGAGAGGCTCTCAATCCAAGAAACTTGTGTGGCACAGTGAAACATCTTTAGTTATGTGTAAAAAAAATTTAAATTGTAATGTGAATAAATGTGAATTTGAATGGGTAATTCACAGTAAATATGTCAAGATTGTATGGAATAGTTTGACGCAATAACATTCAGTTTTACACTTTGGTCTAAAGTTTTGGCCACTACTGTAAATGCCACACAGAGTTCTAGCAGCAGGCACATCTCTACATCCACTGTTCAGAGGAGACTGCGCCAGTCAGGCCTTTACGGTCAAATAGCTGTGAAGAAACTATGACGAAGGACTGTTTCACACGATCCCTTACCACATAACATGCACAGTTCTCTCGTACTTCATATCATTCCATAAGCCACTTTTCCCATCCTACACTCCTGGACATATTGTGGTTGTTATTATGATTAATATTATATTGTTGTTTATTGTTCCTATTGTTATACGATGTATGCTGCTGTAACATGGGAAATTTCCCTCAAACGGGGAGTAATAAAGGATTATCTTATCTTAAACAACAAGCAGAAGATATTTGTTTGGGCCAGGAAACGCAAAGTGTGGACATTAGACCAGTGGAAATCTGTGCTTTTGTTTGATGAGTCCGAGTTTGAGATCCTTTTTTTATCCCCCGCCGGCCGTAGGCACGGAGGGGGATATTGGTGTGGGCACGTCCGTACATACGTTCACATTTCGTTTCTGGAGCATATCTCAGAAACTACTTGAGGGATTTCATTCATATTGCACCCAGGCCATCTCTATGTAGTATAGATGTGCCTTTTGGGGTGCATGACCTTGACCTGATTTTCAAGGTCATAGTGAGGCACTTCAAATATTTTTTGGTTTCCGGAGCATATCTCTGAAACTACTTGAGGGATTTCATTCATATTGCACCCAGGCCATCTCTATATAGTATAGATGTGCCTTTTGGGGTGTATGACCTTTACCTGATTTTCAAGGTCATAGTGAGACACTTCAAATATTTTTTGGTTTCCGGAGCATATCTCAGAAACTACTTGAGGGATTTCACTCATATTGTGCACACTAAGCCTGTTGATAATGTAGATGTGCCTTTTGGGGTGCATGACCTTGACCAGATTTTAAAGGTCATTGTGAGGCACTTCAAATATTTTTTTTGTTTCCAGAGCATATCTGAGAAACCAGTTGAAAGTTTTCCTTCATATTGCACACACTAAGCCTGTTGATAATGTAGATGTGCTTTTTCGGGTGCATGACCTTGACCTTATTTTCAAGGTCATTGTGAGGCACTTCAAATATTTTTTGATTCTGTTTCTGGAGCATATGTCAGAAACTACCTGAAGGATTTCATGCATATTGCACCAACGCCACCTGTGCATTATGTAGATCTGCCTTTTTTGGTGTATGACCTTGACCTGATTGTTTTTATTGTAGTGAAGATGTATCATTTTGTTAGTGTATCGTCCAGAATATATTACTGTTTCTTGCACTTAGAGGCACTGTATACAAGGCGGGGGATGTTTAAGCGGAGCGTGTTTATTCCACCTGCCGTGTCCTTGTGCGATGCAGAAAAGGTGAATGGATGGTCATGGTTCCCACTGTGAAGCATGGAGGAGGTGGTATGATGGTGTGGGGATGCTTTGCTGGTGACATTGTTGGGGACTTACTTAAAATTGAAGGCACATTGACCCAGCATGGCTACCACAGCATCCTGCAGCAACATGCCATCCATCCAGTTTGCGTTTTGTTGGGCCATCATTTATTTTTCAACAGGACAATGAGCCCAGACACTGTGTAAGGGCTATTTGACCAAGAAGAGAGTGATGGAGTGCTGTATCAGATGACCTGGCCTCCACAGCCACCTGACCTAAAGCCAGTTGAGATTGTTTGGGATGAGGTGGACTGCAGAGTGAAAGCAAAAGGGCCAAGAAGTGCTCACCATCTCTGAGAACTCCATGAAGACTGTTGGAAAAAAAAAAATCAGGTGACTACCTCATGAAACTCATGGAGAAAATGCCAAGATTGTGTACAGCAGATGCTTGGCTGCTTTGCCAATGGAAGTTAGATGGAAATTAGCACTTGTGCTATATCCAGCTTAATTACTGCAACCATGTGTAAATCTATGAAATTCAGTCCCTCCAGGATTTCGCGGGCGTTTTTCGAGATTGTTGCGGACGAAATTGCCTGAATTCGCGGTAGCTTTTCTAAAAAATTGCAATAAAAGTTGCGATGTTTTAAGCTTATTTGCTGTGATGAAATTGCAGGAGACGGTGACAATTGCAAAAAAAAAAAATGCATTTTTTTCCAGCTTGTAGAACATGTTTCAACACTGTAATTGACAATATTTATTCCGAAATTAGTTATTTAGCATTCCAACTCATTTACACGAAAGCCGGCACACCACGGTGGGAAATTAGAAGCAGCTAGATACTGGTTTAACATGACATGGTTGGTAGATTTGCAGCACAAAATGATAATTTACTATTGAATGAATCATATTTGGACATATCTGTCAGTGGCTTAAGTTAATTTCACTTCCTGGCACACACGTGTTCACACACACGCTCGCGGCTTGTCAGGTCAATTAAGAAGAACAGCACTGAGAAAGTACAGTACTCCACAAAGACTGTTCATTACCTGACCTTGCGCTGAACACAGGTGTGTGTTATGCATGTGTACATACCGAATCATTTCACCTAAATACAGACCTGATCAAAATCTTAAGACCAGTTGAAAAATTGCTAGAATTTACCTCTTGCACATTTGGATCTTAATCAGGTTTTAAGTAGAGCTACAATATGCAAAAGCAAGAAGGGGGAGTGGGACAAAAAGCACTTTGAAAAAGTAATTTATTGAAAACAAGTAAACTGAAATAGGCTGTTTATCAGCTGATCAAAAGTTTGAGACCATAGGCTGTAAAAGCCAAAATCTGCCATTCACATGGTCATGCTCTCCTGATGGCTAAAGTTAAGAAGCTTTCTCTTCTTGAACGTGCTCAGATCGTCGAGCTGCATAAGCAAGGCCTCTCACAGCGTGCCATTGCTGCTGAGGTTGGACACAGTAAGACAGTCATTCTAAATGTTTTGACAGATCCTGAGCATTATGGAACAAAAAAGTCAAGTGGTAGACCCAAAAAAATTACACCTGTGCTGAGCCGGAGGATCCGATTGGCTGTCCGTCAAGAGACAGGGCAGTCCTTGACCCAAATTAAGGCCCTTACTGGTGCTGACTGCAGCGCAATAACCATCAGACGGCATCTGCAGGAAAAAGGTTTCAAAAACAAATTCAAAGACCTCGTTTGCTTCAACGCCACAAAACTGCCCATTTAGACTTTGCCAGGGAGCATCAAACATGGGACATTGAAAGGTGGAAAAATTTTTATTCTCTGATGAAAAAAAATTTAACCTTGACGGTCCAGATGGCTTCCAACTTTACTGGCATGACGAGGAGATCCCACCTGAGATGTTTTCTACCCAGCACAGTGGAGGGGGGTCCATTATGATCTGGGGTGCTTTTTCATTCTGTGGAACACTGGAGCTTCAGGTGGTGCAGGGTCGTCAAACGGCGGCTGGTTACGTGCAGATGTTGCAGCGGGCATCCCTCATGACTGAGGGCCCTCGTCTGTGTGGTAACAGCTGGGTTTTTCAACAGGACCATGCTGCAGTTCACAATGCTTGCTTGACCAAGGACTTCTTCAGGGACAATAACATCACTCTTTTGGACCATCCCGCATGTTCCCCTGATTTAAATCCCGTAGAGAACATTTGGGGATGGATAGCAAGGGAAATTTATAAAAATGACCATCAGTTCCAGACAGTTGATGCCCTTCATGAAGCCATCTTCACCACTTGGAGCAATGTTCCCAAAAGCTTCCTGGAAACACTCGCAACAAGCATGCCCAAACAAATTTTTGAAGTGATTAACAAGAACGGTGGAGCTACTCATTACTAAGTCCTACCGAGAAAATTTTTGGTTCTGGTTTAGAGAGTTTTTTGTAATTTTTTGAGCGATGGTCTTAAACTTTTGATCAGCTGATAAACAGCCTATTTCAGTTTACTTGTTTTCAATAAATTACTTTTTCAAAGTGCTTTTTGACACACTCCCTCTTCTTGCTTTTGCATATTGTAGCTCTACTAAAAACCTGATTAAGATCCAAATGTGCAAAAGGTAAATTTTAGCAACTTTTCAATTGATCATAAGATTTTGATCAGGTCTGTTTGTAGCGGGCAACGGGAATTGATGGGACTCAGAAACACCCCCACAATTTAATCAACTGTTCCTTGTATCATTTCGGATACGTCCACAGTGGTGGATTTGTAGTAGGATCGCAATGATTTGATCATCAGCAGGCCGCTGAGGTTGCGTTCACTTGTTGCCATCATCAGACGCCGTGACACTACCACAATAGGAAATCCTTAACAAATACGTGGATCCAAACTTTAAGCCGCTTTACTGCTGAAGTCTAATCACTTGGTCTTTGTGTCATTTCTGACCGACCCTGAAAATTTCATTCAAATCCCTTAATCTGTTTTCGAGTAATGTTGCGAACAGCGGATTGATTCAAACACGCTGATCGTCACATAACTCCGCAGTCTTCCTTGGTGGAATCTTCTTCTTTTCCTTTCGGCTTTTCCCTTCAGGGGTCACCACAGCGAATCAATTGCCTCCATCTAACCCTGTCTTCTGCATCCTGTTCTCTCACACCAACTACCTTCATGTCCTCTTTAACCACATCCATAAACCTCCTCTTTGATTTTCCTCTAGGCCTCCTGCTTGGCAGTGGGAAACTCAGCATCCTTCTACCAATATATTCACACTCTCTCCTCTGGACATGTCCGAACCATCTCAGTCTGGCCTCTCTGACTTTATCCCCAAAGCCTCTAATATGTGCTGTCCCTCTGATGTACTCATTCCTGATCCGTCAAACTTTGCTAAATTTGAGAGTCTTCTCAAATGATCTAGTCAATTTAGAGCTTTATGGACAGAGATCTTTGTCTCGTTTCCTATCGGACATCCCAACATACCTCTGCCATACGCCAGTGCCACTCCCTTGGCAAAAACGCCGCTGGGGAAAGTGGGACGGTTGTCTGGTGAGGCTGAGGGCTGGGTTGGTGCAAGCTGTTTGTGGTGGATGTGGAGTGGTTCCTCGCCTTGCTGTCTCCCGACATTGGCTGGACCCTGTCGCTGCCTGTCTGGTACCGATGACCGGCTCGGATGACATGTTTCTGCCCCGTGGTCCCTGCTCTTCTCATCTCCACCGGCGCGGGATGGATCCGGGCAACCTGCGGCCTGTCCGTAGGGACTCCCTGTCAGCTGTTCGTCCAGACCCGCCAGCTCTTGCCAGGTTTGGCTTGGTTAACGCAAGATCGCATGCGAATAAAACATTCATCCTGAAGGATTTCTTTACATCTCGGGATCTGGACTTCCTCTTTGTCACCAAGACTTGGCTGAGTGTTGGTGAGTCCAGTGCCTTCACAGAACTTTTACCTGAGGAGTGCTGCTATTTTAATTCTCCGTGGACATCTGGTCGAGGAGGAGGAATTGCAACTGACTTTTCTGGGACATAATGCCGAAATATGACCGGGTCCTGATTGTCGGTGATTTTAATATTCACATATGTTGTCCGGAAATCCCCTTGGCAAGGGATTTCTTAAATATAATTGACTCTTTTAATCTTGTTCAGTCTGTACTGGGCCTGACACATGATCGTGGTCACACACTTGATCTTGTTTTGTCATATGGTCTGCCTGGTTTTAACTTGGAGATCTGTGAAGCGTTCTTCTCTGATCATATGCCTGTACTTTTTGAAGCTGCTGTACATGATAACACAGTTAAACCTCGCGCTGCTGCTCACAGACGCCGGGTTTTTAACTCTTACACTGCTGCTCGCTACTCAGTCACTTTCACTCAGAACTGCGTCACTCCCAGTCCTGTGTGTGATGATACAGAGGCTCTGTGCTCTCAGTTTCTTGACACCTGTCAATCTGCCATTGATGCTGCGGCCCCATTAAAGACCAGGAAGCATAAAGTTCTACCAGAGCCTTGCTTGAATGAAACAACCTGCACTGCCAGACGGGAGTGTCGCAGAACTGAGCGCAAGTGGAAAAAAAGATAAACTGGAAGTGTCTTTTCAATGGTTGACGGATTGTTGGTGTCGTTACCAGTCCATTGTGAAAGAGGCTAAAAGGAAATATTTCTCTGATATTGTTGTCTCAAACTGTCACAAACTTTGTGTTTTGTTTAAGGTCATAGGAATTGAGCCCTCCCCTATTGTCTGTGAAAACTTTTTGCACTTCTTCGTTGCTAAAGTCTCCTCTACCAGAGCACTTATTTCACCTCCTACTTATGACCCCTCTGTGTTTGTTCCTTGTTCTGCTGTGTTTGACTCCTTTGAGCCCGTGACCCTGTCTTTTGTGCAGGAGATTATGGATAATTTAAAGCCATCAGGTTCACCCAATGATTCTGTTCCTCCTCAACTTTTTAAGGAGGCTTTCCCTACAGTTGGGCCACATCTGCACAGCATCATTAACAGCAGTCTGTCCTCTGGAGTGGTCCTTGAAAATTTTAAACATGCGGTTATGCAACCCCTGATTAAAAAACCTGGACTGGATCCTGCTACTATTGCAAATTTTAGGCCCATTTCTAAATTGTCTTTCCTCTCCAAAATCCTGGAGAAAATTGTGTACTCCCAGCTTATGGACTTTTTAAATGAACAAAATGTTCTGGAGATTTTTCAATCTGGTTTTAAAAGACTGCATAGCACAGAATCGGCTCTTTTAAGAGTTTTTAATGACATCTTCTTAGCTACTGATTCTGGTCACTGTGTGATCCTTGTGCTTTTAGATTTAACCGCAGCATTTGATACAGTGGACCATGACAGCCTGGTCGCTCGTCTGGAGCAGCGGGTGGGCATCAGTGGCACGGCTCTGAAACGGTTCAGGTCCTACCTCTCTCATCAGACTTTCTGTGTCAGCCTTGGTGACTCTGTGTCCTCCACTGCTCCTCTCTCGTGGGGTTCCTCAGGGTTCGGTGCTGGGCCCTCTTTTATTTTCTTTATACCTTCTCCCCCTTGGTTCAATCCTCAGGAAGCATGGCATTTCATTCCACTGCTATGCTGATGACTGCCAGATTTATGTCCCTCTCAAAAAGGCCAAGTCATCTTCCCTCAAACCTCTGTTAAATTGCTTGGATGACCTCAAGGCCTGGATGTCTCCTTAAATTTTCTCAGTTTTAATGAAAAAAAGACCGAAGCGATGATCTTTGGTGGCACTTCTGTGACTCCTCCAATGGATCTGGGTTCCTTGGCACAGTACGCCAAACCTGTTGTTAGAAATTTAGGGGTAAAAGTGGACACAGATCTGAAGATCGACAACCACATTAAAGCTGTGGTGAAAAACAGCTTCTTCCAGTTAAGGCAGCTGGCAAAAATTAAACCCATTCTGCTGAGAAAGCAATTTAAAAACAGTGATCCACGCCTTTGTGACCACTCAGCTGGATTACTGCAATGCTCTTTATATGGGGGTTAGTGGGTCTTCCATTGCTCGTCTACAGTTAGTCCAGAATGCCGCTGCACGTCTTTTAACTGGTACAAGAAAGTTTGAGCACATTTCACCGATTTTAGCTTCACTACACTGGCTGCCTGTCCTTTTTAGAATTCATTTTAAAATGCTTTTATTTGCTTTTAAATCATTACAAGGTCTCGCCCCCCAATACCTGTCTGAGCTTCTTCATCCATATACTCCGAGCCGATCCCTCAGATCAGCTGACCAGCTGCTCCTGAGGATCCCCAAAACAAGGCTGAAGCTCGGAGGGGATCGGGCGTTTTCCGTGGCAGCTCCAAAGCTTTGGAATGACCTGCCACTGCACATTAGACAGGCTTCCTCATTGCCTAATTTTAAAACCCTTCTTAAAACCCACCTTTTCTCGTTGGCATTTGACACCACGTAGGTTTGTTGTTTTTCATGTGCATGTATATATCTGGGAGGGGCAGTCCAGTTTGTTTAGTCTATTTATTGCTTTTGCTTTTATTGTGCAGTCTGCTTTTACTTCTTATTGTTTTTATCCTAGTTAATGTTTTTATCTTATTTTTTATTATTTTTATATTAATCTTGTTGTTTATGTCTATGTACAGCACCTTGGTCAACTGTGGTTGTTTTAAAGGTGCTTTATAAATAAATTTGATTTGATTTGATCCTATCCATCCTGGTCACTCCCAAAGAGAACCTTAGCATCTTCAGTTCTGCTACCTCCAGCTCTGCCTTCTGTCTTTTCCTCAGGGACACTGGCTGTGTTCGAAATCGCATACTAACGTACTACATACTACATTCTCAATGAGTATATACTGTATACTACGTACTATAAGTATGATTAGAATGCCGACCGTTCACACTGTAGTATACTACTCCGTTTCCCATAATGCATTTCAAACCGCCGACGACAAAAACCGGAAGTACGGCTATCAAATATCTCGGCTGAATGCCGGCTTCAGGTCGATTTTACGCTAACAAACAGTCGCATAATTAATGTGGCAATTTCAAGCCGGCACTCCTCATGCAGTTATTAGCCAGATTATGCGAATCGTTTCAGTTGTAGCTGCAGGCTACTCGAGGTAGCTGCTACTTGTTCTGTATGCAAAGCGAGCTGCTGTAACTAGCTGCTAGCATTCAGTAGCACGTTGTGAGGTGTCTGACAAATTTAAAACGTTGGTCAGAAAACGCCTATTTCTCAAATCTGTGGGGTGATTAGGATGACTACTTAACCACATAAAATAAAATAAAAATCGCCGCAGTCCGGCCACATATCCCGCGGAGGCTTGCATTTCGGTGGATAGCTCGCAAAGCATTAATGGGGTGGTTGAGTATGACTAGTGTGGTCACCGCGCATACTTAAAATTTTTCCGGATATAGTATACATCCGGGTATTTCTCGCGTACTCAATCTATTCATACTATCCAATGTGAACGCACTACATACTTATTTTGACGTCACATTTAGTATGAGTAGTACGTTAGTATGCGATTTCGGACACAGCCACTGTCTCCAGACCAAACAATATGGCTGGTTTCACCACAGTTTTGTAAACCTTTCCTTTCATTTTAGCTGAATATCACACATCACACCTGACATTTTTCTTCCAGCCTGCCTGTACACGCTTTTTCACCTCTTTTCCACACTCTCCATTGCTCTGGACTGTTGACCCTAAGTACTTAAAATCATCCACCTTCTTGATCTCTTCTCCCTGTAACCTCACTCTTCCACTTGGGTCCCTCTCATTCACACACAGATATTCCGTCTTGCTGCGGCTAACCTTCATTCCTCTCCTTTCCAGGGCAAACCTCCATGCCTCCAGCTTCTCCTCCACCTGTTTCCTGCTCTCACTACAGATCACAATGTCATCTGCAAACATCATAGTCCATGGAGACTCCTGTCTAACCTCGTCTGTCATCCTGTCCATCACCGTAGCAAACAAGAAGGGGCTCAGAGCTGATCCCTGATGTAGTCCCACCTCCACCTTGAACTCCTCTGTCACACCTACAGCACACCTCACCACTGTCTTACAGTCCTCATACATGTCCTGCACCACTCTAACATACTTCTCTGCCACTCCAGACTTCCTCATACAAAACCACAGTTCCTCTCTGGGCACCCTGTCATAAGCTTTCTCCAGATCTACAAAGACACAATGCAGCTCCTTCTGACCTTCTCTGTACTTCTCTATCAACATCCTCAAAGCAAATATTGCATCTGTTGTACTCTTTCTTGGCATGAAACCATACTGCTGCTCACAGATGTTCACCTCTGCCCTTAGTCTAGCTTCAACTACTCTTTTCCCATAGCTTCATCGTGTGGCTCATCAGCTTTATTCCTCTGTAGTTGCCACAACTCTGCACATCTCCCTTGTTCTTAAAGATGGGCACCAGCACACTTCTCCATTCCTCGGGCATCTTCTCACTATCTATGTTCCTTGGTGGAATAAATAATCTAATTTACCTTCATTCTTTCAGTGCTCTAACAGATCTGGATGTATTAGTTTCCATCATGGTGATGTGTCTGGTCTGTTGTCCGCTCATTTCAGCCGTTCTAATAGGTTTTGTGGTTAAAAAAAAGTGTTTATCAATCAATGATTTTTTTTTTGTTTGTTTGTTTTCCACCACAGTATTGCACGGGTGTAAAACAGTTTAGCTCCGCTTTGGTGAATAACATCAGGGAATTAATTTTTTATCACGGTCTTCAGCAGTAATTTTTGTTGGTAAATGAGACATTAGTATCGCACATGTCTGCATCTTCAAACCATAAACAAGGAAGTGAATTCAGTCACGTACATGTATTATGTTTGCGCTGGGAACTGCTATGATTTGTGGAACTCACGGGAGGTGGGCCAAAATTGCGGGAAAGTTGCAGTTATTGGACAAAATTGCAAGGCCACGCAAAATTCGCAGAGATTGGTTGATTTTGCGTGATCGCAACATCGCAAATTCCTGGAGGGACTGGAAATTGTAGGTTCACTACCGTGCACTGTCCCGTCCAAATGCATAAACAGAAACAAGCAGCAATTAAAGCAAAAGGTGGCTATTTTGAAGAATCTACAGTGTAAAACATGTTTTGGCCTATTTCGCACTTTGTTTTTAGTACATAATTCCATATGTGTTCATTCATAAATTTGATGCCTTCAGTGAGAATCTACAATGGAAATAATAATGAAAATAAAGAAAAAACATTACATGGGAGGGTGTGTCCAAGCTTTTGACTGGTAGTGTGTATGCACATAGAGAGTAAAATACTGGTTAAAGTTATGATGCACAGGTGACATAAAAATACATTTAGCCAATCAGTCCATTTTGAAATTGCTTTTAAAGTTTACAGTCTCTCTAAATGTTACTCACTTAGTATTACAATTTCCACACACAGTCCAAAAGTTTGACATATTGACAGAAGTTTTCCTTACACTTGTAAAGATCATATACACTGATCAGGCATAATATTATGACCACCTGCCTAATATTGTGTTGGTCCCCCTTTTGCTGCCGAAACAGCTCTGACTCATCAAGGCATGGACTCCACTAGACCCCTTCAGGTGTGCTATGGTGTCTGGCACCAAGATGTTAGCAACAGATCCTTTAAGTACTGTTAAGTTGCAAAGTGGGGTCTCTATGAATCGGACTTGTTTGTCCAGCACATCCCACAGATGCTGGATTGAATTGAGATCTGGGGAAATTGAACGCCAAGTCAACACCTCACTCTCGTTGTGCTCCTCATACCATTACTGAACCATTTTTGCTTTGTGGCACTGATTATCCTGCTGAAAGAGACCACAGCCATCAGGGAATACTGTTTCCATGAAAGGGTGTACATGGTCTGCAACAATGCTTAGGTAGGTGGTACGTGTCAAAATAACATCCACATGAATGGCAGGATCCATTTCAACTAGGACCCAAGGTCTTCCAGCAGATAATTGTGTGTCAGTCATGTGTTTCCCAGATAAGTAACACACACACACATGGCCATCTGCGTAAGGTAAAAGAAAATGTGATTCATCAGACCATGCTACTTTCTTCCATTGCTCTGGGGTCCAGTTCTGATGCTCATGTGCCCATTGTTGCCACATTTAGGGTGCACAGGGGTTAGCATGGGCACCCTGACTGGTCTGCAGTCTATGTAGCCCCATAAGCTGTGATGCGCTATGTATTATGATACCTTTGAGAACCAGCATTAACTTCAACAGTCTGAGCAACAGTACATCATTTCCTAAAAGTTTGTTTTCCCCACTGGACATGTTTGTCACCAAAATGGGTTACACCTGGTCAATCAGGTACTGTCTGGTTGTTTGTCTGGTAGAACTGTGATTGCCCCAATATATAAACTTCTTGCTTGACCAAAATGCATTACACTCACAAACAAATTTTGGAAGTCAAGATTAATGGTAGAAAAGCTACTCTTTCAGAGTCTGAGATTCGTGCACAGGCCATTGCTCTTCAAAATGCAGGAAAAACTGGTCAGCAGGTAGCTCAAGCTCTTGGCAGAAGTATCCACTGGGTGCAGAAGAGGTGGCAAAGGTACAACAAAGGAGGATCATTCAAAGAATTGTCTCACTCAGGACATCGATCTGGCCTAACTACAAGAGCCGAAGATCTGATGGAGATGGTAAGATGGCATCAGGGTGCTTGGCTGGCCATCTGTCGCTCTGCTCTGTTTGCTGTGTGTTTTGTCATTTACCTGTTCTGTCATGAGGTGTCGTCTCTCCTCACTTGTGACAGTCAGACTCTGCTTGAGATTGGAGGCCTCTCCGATCAGCTCGAATATGATCCGTTGGTGGACTTTTCTCCATGCCTTGAGAAAATCCCAGCATTCCTGAAGTGTTCTCCACTCTGTCTTACCCGTTGGCAACGCCGGAGATAACAGGGTAAATGCGGAGGTCTCCGGGGTCAGAGTCAAGGCTCACCTGAGGTACGTTAATGGGTCTGATCGCTGCAGTAATCGGCACTTTCTAGACATTCCCCCCCACCTTCTGGGCATTCCCCCCTTCCAGCACTGGAGGAGGATGAGAGACTGATGGATACGGCCAATGCTCCCTGACGATAGCGGCCCTGACAGTGTAAGCTGTTCGACAGACTCCGATCAGCTGTTGCTGCCTCCAACCAACTAGCATGTTCGGACTGGACGACGCGGCGTGGACCGTCAGAACCTACACACACTGAAGCATGCTTCACCTTCTGACACTTTTAATCTCCATTTGGCTTTGTTGAATGTGTGGTCCATCACCAATAAAACGTTTTTAATAAATGACTTTTTTTCTTACCTCATGCAACCTGGATTTTATATTCTGGACTGAAACCTGGCTCATTAAAAGTGATCTTGCTCCTTTTTTGAATCTTCTCTTCCCTGGATGTAGTTTCTTCAGTTCCCATGGCACCACCGGCAAAGGTGGAGGACTGGCATCTGTATTCATATCCTCCTTTCATGTCGAACAGTCTCCAACTGTGAACTGCTCCAGTTTTGGAAAGACTCTTATTCTCTGGATGACTTTGGCAACCTCAGTGGGGATGTCTGTATGATGATGTTTCATTTTCTCTGTACTGAGATTTTAGACTCGATTGCACCAATGACTCTAAAGAGCATAAAGCCGCTAACTGAGCCTTAGCCGAATGAGTTCACTTGTGTGCTCAGACGCGCATGTAGACAGATGGAGAGAAAGTGGAAAAAGGACCATCTCCAAATGATCACAAATCTCAGATCATTTGTTTTGTATTTGACTCACTCATGAATCCTTGTGATGCTGTCTCTGTGCAAGGATTTTTTGCAGTTTTTTTGTAAATAAAATTTCTGCGTTTAGATCCCCAGTCAATTGGCCTGCTCAGGACCTCTCAATTCCTACAGCAAGCTCATCTGCCTTTCACCAGTTTGAGCCTGTTTCACTTTCTGCAGTCCCTGAAATTCTTGAACACCTACATCCTGCTAATTGTCCATCTGACAACATTCCATCCCTTTTACTTAAAAAGGTTTTCAGCTCAGTTGGGTCTTTTATCTTGTTTCTTTTAAACCTGTGCCTCAGATCTGGATGTGTTCCATCCTCCTTCAAGCATGCCACAGTGCAGCCTCTTTGAAAAAAAAGGAAAAATTTGGATTTCTTGGTTCTGTCTAATTTCAGGCCAATTTCTAAACTCCCTTTTATTTCCAAGGTTTGCGACAAAGTTGTTTTTAACCAACTCCAAGAATTTTTGAAACGGGCCGATGTTGGTGCATTGTTTCAGTGTGGTTTTAAGCCTCTTTACAGTACTGAAACTGCTCTTTTAAAAGTTTTAATGATAATCTTTTAAACCTTGATTCTGGTAATTGTGCCTTTTTCATTATTCTAGACCTAACAGCTGCATTTGACAGAGTGGATCACACTATTCTCCTGTCACATCTCAAGCACTGTGTAGGCATTGAAGGCACAGGTTTGGACTGGTTTAAATCTTATTTCGCCGATATATCCTTCTGTGTGCAGTTCTGTGTGCCTTCTGTGGGTCAGTCCTGGGACCTCTACTGTTCTCCCTTTATATGCTACTCCTGGGGTTGATATTTAGGAAGCATGATAGTTCTTGTCACTGCTTCGCTGATGATGTGCAGGTGTACTTGCCATTAAAGGTCCCTTCTAAGGAATCTCTTCATGCTGTGTATAATTGCATGAAGTATATTAAAACATGGATAGACTTAAATTTCTTAAGATTAAATGAAAACAAAACTGAGATTGTCCTATTCGTTCACCTTGACCTGGTCCAGGGCCTTGCCAGCTCCCTTGGCTCACAAGCAGATCAGCTCAGTGGTCAAGGCTAGCTTCTTTCTGCTTCAGCTTCTAGCCAAAGTCAACCCCTATCTCAGAAGGACTGATCTAGAAAAAGTTATCCATGCTTTTAGTACATTGTGCTTGGACTATTGTAACTCGCTGTATGTCGACATTGGCCAGTCAGAATTCAGCAGTTTGCACCTTGTTCAGAATGCAGCAGCTGGTCTCCTAACTGGGATAAAGAAACGCAAGCACATAATGCCTGTGCTTTCCTCACTTCACTGGCTGCCAGTTAGGTACAGGATTAATTTTAAGATTCTTTTGTTTTAAGTCTCTGAATGGACTGACCCTAGAATATTTATCTGACCTTATTAAGGTGCATCAACCCTCCAGAGCCCTTAGGTCAGCTGACCAGATGGTCCTCGACATTCTTGAAAACCAGAGGAGATTGAGTCTTTACAGTAGTGGCTCCTACGCTGTGGAATGCATTGCCCCTCTCTCTGCGGTCTGCGAATGGCCTCTCCATTTTTAAAACACATTTTGAGACCCACTTCACCCCTGGCCTTTGGCTGAGCAGGGTCACCACTACTTGATCTTTTATCTGTTTTATTTCACTGTTTCATTGTTTTGCTTTTATTGTTTGTTATTGTTGATTACTTTACTGTGAAGCACTTTCGTTGGCTATAGGCTTTTTTGAATGTGCTGTATAAATAAAGCTTACATTGACATTAGAAAGGCCAAGGGTAAAAGACACCAGTTATGCCGGTGACTCAGTCAGAACCTGAGTCTTGGAGAAGATGCACTGTGTATCAATATTAAACAGAAACATTGGGTCTGAAAACTTACAACCAGCAACCTCGCAATTCACCAAGCTGCAAAAGGAGAAGAGACTGGCTTTTGCTAAGAAATACAGAGCTCCGACTCCAAAAGACTGGGAGAACTGGAGTTTCTCTGATGAATGCCCTCTCTACTTTTTTCCGTCACCTGACAGCCAAAACGACTGTATCTATACAGACGATCACGAAAGCGTACCATCTTCTGAGCAAGTGAAATTCAGTGCCCCTAGTGTGGCCCTAGTATGGACTCTCAGAGCAACATATTGTGCCACAAGGTACCACTGTTAATGTACAATATTATACCAACAACATTCAGCATAGAAAAGGTACTACTTTCAGTTTTGGCCAGGAGGGAAAAAAAATGTGCCCTGTGACTAAACAGAAAATGTTAAACATTCAAAATCGGTATTTACACAAGATGGTGCCCCTGTTCACACTGCCCGTATGACTCAGCAATGATGTTTTGTGCATCTACCTGGCTTACTGTGTAAGAGGAATGGCCACCAAACTCCCCTGACTTCAACCCAGTTGAGAACTGTTGGGGAATCATAAACAGTCACATTTTTACCAGTCCATCACCAACCACCATGAAACAGCTTAACTCTAGGGCTGTGTGAGAATAGGGAAAGATAGAATCATCCACACTCAAGCGCCTCGTACATTCAATGCCTGAAAGACTGAAAGCTGTGATCTAAGTGAAAGGGTTGAATACTAGTTATTGAATAAATTTCTTATATCCCATGTTACCACGAAATACAAGTATAGGGTGGTGAGCTAGTGTAAAAAGGAACAGGAGGAAGATGAAGAAAGTTTGGAGAGAGGCTTGTAGACTGGCTCTTCCGTCTGTGATCATGAGAAATGATCGTTTTATTGGAAACAAGCTGGAAGAGCGAAAGAGTCTACCAGGAAAGCAGCCTCATGTTTTACATGGCAACAAATCCTGCACAGGTTATCCTGCCCGACAACAGAAGATAAGATTCTTGATCTTTTGTATACGAATGTGGGAAATGTATACAAAGCCACTGCACTGCCGCCTCTTGGTAGATCAGACAACAATCTGGTACACCCCTCTCCTTCCCACACTCCCTGGTGGAGACAACCTGTCACCACCAGGACAGTGAAATGCTGGTCCCGGGAAGCAGAGGAATCCCTGCAAGACTGCCTGGTACTCGAACTGAAATGTTTTCTGAGTCATATACAGTACCTATCATAAGTATTCACCCCCTTTGATGTTTTACTCTTTTATTGCTTTCATAAATCAATCATGGTCAATAAAATTTAGCTTTTTTAACAAAAAAAATTATTGGAAAAAAAACTCTTTAATGTCAAAGTGAAAACAGATTTCTATAAAGTAATGTTAATGAAAGAAAATTATAAAATAAAAATAATTATTTGCTTAATTATTCACCCCCTTTTTAATTTTATGGTCTAATTCAATAGAGGTCCATCAAATTGTTGCCAGTAGTCTCACAATTAGTGAAATGAAGATCACCTGAGTGGTGTGGGTGTGTTTCAAGTGATTGAGTTGTAAAACACCTGTGTCTGAAAGGTCCAGAGAGTGGTTGATCAGTATTCCTGGCTACCATTACACCATGAGGACAGAAGAACACTCTAAGCAACTCAGGGAAAGTGTTATTGAGAAGTACAATTCAGGGGATGGTTACAAAAAAATTTCCAAGGCACTGAACATCCCCCGGAGTTCAGTGAAATCAATTATCAAGAAATGGAAGGAATATGGCACTTGTGTGAATCTGCCTAGATCAGGCCGCCCTCGTAAACTGAGTGACCGTGCAAGTAGGAGACTAGTGAGAGAAGCCACCAAGACCCCTACAACTACTCTGAAGGAGTCACAAGCTTCAGCTGCTGAGATGGGAGAGACTGTGCATGTAGCAACTGCTGCCTGGGTTCTTTACCTGTCAAAGCTTTATGGGAGAGTGGCAATGAGAAAGCCACTGTTGAAGAAAAGTCCTATTAGATCTCGACTAGAGTTTGCCAAAAAGCACGTGGAAGTCTCCATGGTCAAGTGGAAGAAGATTCTTTGGTCTGATGAGACCAAAATTGAGCTTTTTGGCCATCAGACAAGACGTCATGTTTGGCGGAAACCAAACACTGCACATCACCAAAAACACACCACCCCCACTGTGAAGCATGGTGGTGGTGGCAGCATCATGCTGTGGGGATGTTTCTCAGCAACTGGACCTGGAAGGCTTGTAAAGATAGAGGGCAGAATGAATGCTGCAAAATGCATTGAAATCCTGGGGGACAATCTTTTTCAGTCTGCAAGAGAACTACGTCTTGGGAGAAGATTTATTTTCCAGCAAGACAATGATCCAAAACTTACTGCAAAAGCTACACAGGAATGGTTAAAAAAGAACCAGGTAAATGTTCTGGAGTGGCTGAGTCAAAGCCCAGACCTCAATCCTATAGAGAATTTGTGGCTGGACTTGAAAAGGGCTGTTCATGCTCGATACCCGCGCAACCTGACAGAGCTTGAGCAGTTTTGCAAAGAAGAATGGAGCAAAATTGCAGTGGGCAGATGTGCAAGACTGATTGAGACCTATCCACACAAACTCACTGCTGTGATTGGACCCAAAGATGCATCTACTAATACTGACTTGAAGGGGGTGAATAATTATGCAAACAATTATTTTCATTTATATAATTTTCTTTCATTAACGTTACTTTATAGAAATCTGTTTTCACTTTGACATTAAAGAGTTTTTTCCAATATTTTTTTTTGGTTAAAAAAGCTAAATTTTATTGACTGTGATTGATTTATGAAAGCAATAAAATGGTAAAACATCAAAGGGGGTGAATACTTATGATAGGCACTGTATGGATGACATTGAAGGACTCACAGACTGCATCTCTGAATACATCAGGCTCTGTGCAGATGCCAACATCCCCAGCAGGGAGATTCAATGCTTCCCCAACAACAAACCTTGAGTCACCAGCTGCCTGAAGCTCTGCTGAACCAGAAGAAACCGACTTTAAGGGAGGGTGACAGGGACAAAGTAAAGGCAAGCTAAAAGAACTTAAGAGGAAGATTGAGGAGGGGAAAGAAGCCTACAGGGTAAAACTGGAACATCAGCTTAGGCATGATGGTGTGAAGCAGGCCTGGTTTGCTTTGAGGGGTGGACTGCTGCTGGATGGAGGCCATGACCTAGCTGATGACACGAATGCCTTCTTCAGTAGTTTCAACATCACTGCCCATTTTCTCAGCTCCCTGTAATGCTCACTCCCCCATCCTCCTCCAGCTCGACCATCTCTTTCCACCCTCCTCCCCCAACCCAAACTTCTACCTCCATCTTCTCAAGCTTACCCCTCTCACATTCAACAGCAGCTCTAGTACCCTCCGTCAGCTCAGTCCCATCTACCATCACTCCTCCCTCTCTGACTCAATCTCATGTCCCTTCCTCTAACTCAGCCACCATCTGATTCTTAACAATCCAGCCATTTCTGGTGAAAAGGGAACTGGACAGGCTGAAACAGGGTAACACAGCTGGTCCTGGTCCTGTATCAACCTTTGACTACTGAAGACCTGCTCCACTCAGTGGTGGGACATCCTCACACACGTGTTCGACCTCAGCTTGAATCTGCAGAAGATCCCCACACAGTGGAAAACATCCTGCATAGTTCCTGTCCCCAAGAAGAGACATCCTACTGACTCCTGTGACTACAGACCTGCAGCCCTCATTTCTCACATCATGAAGACACTTAAGAGACTGGCCATCTAAGACCCAGGGTGAGGACATACACAGACCCCCTGCAGTTCGCATATCAGCCCAGCGTTGGTGTGGATGATGCCCTCATCTACATGCTACAGGACCTATGAACATATGGTCACTGTAGATGGAAGTGAGGATTATGTTGTTGTTTTTTTATTTTCCAAGTGCTTTCAATACTATCAAGCCAATGCTGCTTGGTGAGAAGATGAGGATGATGCAGGTGGTGTCAGTGGTCGCTGGTCTTCTGGGTCACGGACTGTCTGATCTGCAGACCATGGAATGTTCGACTGCAGAACCATGTGTTCAACAAAATCCTCTGCAGTACAGGGGTCCCACAAGGAACTGTCCTGTACCCTTTCCATTTCATATTATATATGTCTGACTTCTGTTATAACTCAGACAGCTGCTGTCTTCAGAAATATTCAGTTGTCTAGCCATCTCAACTTGGCCCTTGTCAAACTCGCTCAAATCCTTATGCTTGCCCCTTGTTCCTGCTTCTAGCACATCAACTTTGAGGATGAAATGTTCACTTGCTGCCTAATATATCCAACCCACTGACAGGTGCCATGATGAAGAGATAATCAGTGTTGTTCACTTCACCTGTCAGGGGTCATAATGTTATGCCTGATCTGTGTATGTCATGGCATCTTCACTTTCTAATGACTTCTGTAATTTTCAATGAATGAATCACAGAAATGTCTTTGTCATAAAGAATCATACATTTTCATGATTATTGGGCCTCTGGAAATATGAGAAAATCAGGAATAGCATTACTTTTAAACCGACAATTCAGTAAGAAAGGATGATTTTCCCTTGCCAGCATGTTTCGACAGCATCTACCATCTTCTTCAGAGCGTCATCCAACGTGTGATGACATGTTCTTTTTTTTAATCATGTCCCCCGCCATCCGGTGGTCTCTGGAGGATGGAATCCCAGGTATGCAAGAGGTTGGGCCTCATCCCGGTTCATGGAGCAGCTTGCCCGCTTCCTGATTTCGATGGTCTCCTTAATTCATCGTTTGTGTTTGTTGGTGTCCGATCTTAAACCCCCCGTCCCAGTCCCAGTCCCATCCTTTACTGGATCGCTTGACCCTCTTCAATTCGCTTACCATCCCAACTACTCCACACAGGATGCAACATCCACCACTTTGCACTATGTCATCAATCATCTGGACCACAAAGACACCGACACCAGAATCCTGTACATTGATTTTAGCTCAGTGTTTAATACCGTCATCCCCCAGAGACTAATGGAGAAACTCCTCCTACTCGGCCTGGATACCGCCACATCTCTATCGACAGACCCCAGTATGTCCGGGTCGGAAAGAACTTTTTCACCACCATCACACTGAGCACTGGATCTCTCTAAGGTTGTGTACTCAGTCCACGTTTGTTTACACTGCTGACACGACTGTGCAGCCACACAAGAGGGGATCCAGATCATCATGTTTGCTGACGATACCATAGTGGTGGGACTCATTTGGGGGAACGAGGAAACAATGTAGAAGGATAATGTGAAACATCTAGAGGGATGGTGCAGAGAACACAACCTGCTGCTTAATGTGGACAAAACAAAGGAGATGATCATCGACTTTTGGAGGTCACGACCTGAGCATGCTCCCCTCAGCATCAGCAGCGGCACTGTGGAGAGAGTGGAGAGCA
This sequence comes from Acanthochromis polyacanthus, assembly GCF_021347895.1. Classification (NCBI taxonomy): domain Eukaryota; kingdom Metazoa; phylum Chordata; class Actinopteri; family Pomacentridae; genus Acanthochromis; species Acanthochromis polyacanthus. The sequence continues at coordinate 22,639,351 of NC_067133.1, read as the reverse complement.
TCAAGTTCCTTGGGGTGCAGATCTCGCTGGACCTGAGGTGGAATAAGAACACCTCAGTAATCTTAAAACATTCCCAACTGCATTTCCTTAGGAAACTGAAACAAGCCTCTCTCCCCACCAGCATCCTCAGGACTTTTTACAGAGGTATGGTCGAGAGTGTCCTGATATACTGCATCTCAGCATGCTTCTCTAGCTGCGATATGTCAGACAGATAAGCCCTGCAGAGGACAGTCAGGGGAGCTGAGAGGGTCATCGGAGTTTCCCTCCCTTCTTTTCAAGAACTTTTCCAGAGCTGCTGCAGGAGCAGGGAACTGAACATTGTCAGGGACTCCTCACACCCTCTCCTCGGGGTGTTCAAACTGCTACCACCAGGCAGGCGTTTCAGGAGCATTGGAGGAATGGCTTCATGCCACAGGCGGTCATATTATTGTAATGCTGACCTGGTCTACTGGAGAAACGATATCTCATCAATAAGATGACAATAAAGACTCATTTGATTTGATAGGAATTGGCAGAAGTAAAAGTATTTCTATCTTAACAGCTTATACTTTACACCTCCAAGTTTTTAACACAAACACAATATACAGTAGATATTCACCATATGGAACCTTTTGATTATTTTTTTGTTTGTTTTTGAACCATACACATCTTTATTTTTTGTATCATTTGCAAAAACTTGTAATGACAATGTTCGACATGCAATGTTCAGTAACGCCATTACTGATCAAAATACAGGGCTTGCACAATAGTCCATGATCAGCATTTATTTTGTTTGATTTTCCTCTTCTTTTATGCTGCAGTCCTATGCCCGATCCACTGCTGTCATGTCGATGGTGGGATACATTATTGGCCTTGGCGATCGTCATCTTGACAATGTATTGATTGATATGACCACTGGAGAAGTGGTACACATTGACTACAATGTATGCTTTGAAAAAGGTCAGTTTAAATGATGGATGGATGGATGGATGGATGGATGGATGGATGGAGGGACGGATGGATGGACAGAAGGACGAGCATTGAATGTGGTTACGTTTTCAAATCATTTGTGCAGTATCCTATGAAACTTAAGTGTCTTGGCAAACTGAGTGTTAGTGGTTGTGGGAAAAGATGACAAATAGAAAATGTGCCTTTAAGTAAGTGTGTCTGTGTGTGTGGGGATGTTTATGTGTATAATTAGGGAAGAGCCTGCGGGTGCCAGAGAAGGTCCCATTCAGGATGACACACAACATTGAGACTGCTCTGGGAGTCACCGGGGTGGAGGGAATCTTCAGGCTGTCCTGTGAACAGGTTACTCTCACATCACACCCTGCCAAGCACCCTCTTACTTTACCGGCCTGTTTCACACTTGCACTGAATTGCTTTAATGTATACATTTTAGGACTTGTTAAACATTTTTTTCAGAGCATTTGAAAAAAATTGTATGTAGTGCTTTGTTGCAGTCTAGAACAAATACAACAGATGACAATATTTTTTTTTAGAAACTCTTGAGTGACCCTTTGTGCCCTATGAATATGATTATCATCCATGAAGATACCACCCCATTACAATAGAAATGTTTCATCATAAAGTAGAAATCATAAGATGAATATGATCATTCAAAAGAGTTTCAAATTGCAGCGAACCCAGACTATGCTGGAAGAATTCCCCAAGCATCAGATCCTCTCATTGTAGCGGTCAAGGCTTCAGGTTTTGTCTGTTAATTTGTCATGCATCTGTACATTTTATGTCTTGTGTGGAGATCCTCCTCTGCTAAAAAGCATTGCTGAAGTCGGATGTGGCTTTCCAGGTGGTACAGATAATGCGTCGGGGCAGAGAAACCCTTCTAACTCTACTGGAGGCCTTTGTCTATGATCCTCTGGTGGACTGGACTGCTGGAGGGGAGGTGGGTTTTGCTGGTGCCGTGTATGGAGGAGGAGGCCAACAGGCTGACAGCAAAAAGAGCAAGAGAGAAATGGAGAGGGACATCACACGCTCTCTCTTCTCCTCTAGAGTGGCTGAGATTAAGGTGAGTTAATGACAGAAGCATATATACTATCGGCACAGTTGCTTGGTGGTTGACACAGTCACCTTGCAGCTAGCAAGATCTCTGGTTTGCACCCCGGCCTGTGCCTGGTATCTTTCTGCATAGAGTTTGCATGTTCTCCCTGTGCATGCATGGGTTTTCTTCAGGTTTGCCGACTTCTGCCCACAAACCAAAAACATCCATCCATCCATCCATCATTATCCATTACCTGAGCATGTTTTTGGACTGTGGGAGGAACCCAGACCTACCCGGCAAAAACCCACACATGCACAGGGACAACATGCGAACTCCATGCAGAAAGACAACGGAAAGGTGGGGAAGTGAACCGGGGATCTTCCATCTGCAAGGCGTCCAGAAATACGCTGAGGTTAATTGATCATTCTAAATTGTTTGTAGATGTGAATGTGAGTCTGCTTGCTTGTCTCTCTGTGTAGGCCTGTGATAGGCTAGTGACCTGTCCAGGGTGAACCCTGCCTTCATCCTAAGTCAGCAGGGATAGACTCTATATACAGACCTGATGAAAATCTTAAGACCAGTTGAAAAATTGCTAGAATATACATTTTGCACATTTGGACTTAATGAGGTATTAAGTAGAGCTACAATATGCAAAAGCAAGAAGGGGGAGTGAGATAAAAAAAAAAAAAAAACATTTGGAACTTATAATTTAAAAAATAATAAACTGAAATAGGTTGTTTATCACCTGATTAAAAATTTAAGACCACAGGCTATAAAAGCCAAAATCTGCTAAAAATTCTCATTTTCTGTCAGGCATTCACACGGTCATGCCCTCCTGATGGCTAAAGCTAAGAAGCTTTCTCTTTTTGAACGTGGTCGGATCGTCAAGTTGCATAAGCAAGGCCTCTTGCAGCATGCCATTGCTGCTGAGGTTGGACGCAGTAAGACAGTCATTCTAAATTTTTTGCCAGATCCTGAGCATTATGGAACAAAAAAATCAAGTGGTAGACCCAAAAAAAATTACCCCTTGTGCTGAGCTGGAGGATCCGATTGGCTGTCCGTCAAGACACAGGGCGGTCTTCGACCCAAATTAAGGCCCTTAGTGTTGCCGACTGCAGCACAGTAATCATCAGACAGCATCTGCGGGAAAAGGGTTTCAAAAACAAAAAACAAATTCAAAAACCTCGTCTCCTTCTACGGCACAAAACTACCAGTTTAGACTTTGCCAGGGAGCATCAAACATCGGACATTGAAAGGTGGAAAAAAAGTTTTATTCTCTGATGAGAAAAAAATTTAACCTTGACGGTCCATTACTGGCATGACAAGGAGATCCCACCTGAGATGTTTTCTACCCGGCACAGTGGAGGCAGGTCCATCGTGATCTGGGGTGCTTTTTCATTCAGTGGAACACTGGAGCTTCAGGTGGTGCGGGGTCATCAAATGACAGCTGGTTACGTGCAGATGTTGCAGCAGGCATCCCTCGTGACTGAGGGCCCTCGTCTGTGTGGTAACAGCGGGGTTTTTCAAACCCATAGAGAACATTTGGGGATGGATGGCAAGGGAAGTTTATAAAAATGGCCATCAGTTCCAGACAGTTGATGCCCTTCGTGAAGCCATCTTCACCACTTGGAGCAATGTTCCCAAAAGCTTCCTGGAAACACTCTCATCAAGCATGCCTAAATGATTTTTGAAGTGATAAACAAGAACAGTGGAGCCACTCATTACTAAGTCCTACCGAGAAAATTTTTGGTTCTGGTTTGGAGAGTTTTTTGTAATTTTTTGAGCGATGGTCTTAAACTTTTGATTAGCTGATAAACAGCCTATTTCAGTTTACTTGTTGTTTTCAATAAATTACTTTTTCAAAGTGCTTTTTTTCACACTCCGTCTTGCGTTTGCATATTGTAGCTCTACTTAAAACCTCATTAAGATGTGCAAAA